>NW_022307926.1:0-6108 GCF_002776525.5 Piliocolobus tephrosceles | reverse complement strand
TTTCTGTGATGGGTATGATACCAAAAGTTAGATGCCCAGTGGGCATCAGCTGTAGTAGTCTATCCTTGCACCGGTACTTGGCATTTCTCCACATTCTTTAAAAAAAAAACAAAACCTCTTTAAAATAAAGAGCAATCTGAGATTTACTATAGATTGTGCACAAAACGTATGTTCATACCACCATCAACTCCAGGAGACAGACTTTCCTTAAAGTCTTTGTTCATTCTTTCTAGCATCCAGGGACCATCCATTCCCTTTACTCTACCCCCTGACATTGCTAAGCTCTTTAGCTTCCTCCGTCTTTTCTTTATTGAGCTAGGTGTCTTTCTCTTTCTGCCTTAGCATGCTTTCCGAGTTCTGCCCCTCAACAGACTTTTCAAAGCTATTTTCTCTACAAAGTCGTTTGCTCTACAAAGAAACTTTCAGACCAATTACCTGAAAGACTACCTTTTCTTGGAAGAGAGCACTACAACTATATAATGGGTATTTTAATCAAAGGAGAAACATGATGTTCCAACAGGGGTTCTCAGAATCAGGGCTTCCTTAAGTTCTGGTTTTATCACTTGTATAGTATGTGATAAATTATTTATCCTCTCCAAAATTAGTTTCTTGGTTTTTAAAACAGTTTAGCCATATGCGGAAAACTGAAACTGGACCCCTTCCTTATACCTTCTACAAAAATTTATTCAAGATGGATTAAAGACTTAAACGTTAAGACCTAAAACCATAAAAACCATAGAAGAATACCTAGGCAATACCATTCAAGACAGAGGCATGGACAAAGACTTCATGACTAAAACACCAAAAGCAATGGCAATAAAAGCCAAAATTGATAAATGGGATCTAATTAAACTAAAGACCTTCTGCACAGCAAAAGAAACTATCATCAGAGTGAACAGGCAACCTACAGAATGGGAGAAATTTTTTGAAATCTGTCCATCTGACAAAGAGCTAATATTCAGACTCTACGAAGAATTTAAACAAATTTAAAAGAAAAAAAACAAACCCATCAAAAAGTGGGTGAAGAATATGAACAGACACTTCTCAAAATAAGACATTTATGCAGTCAACAAACGTGAAATAAAGATCATCACTTGTCATTAGAGAAATGCAAAACCACAATGAGATACCACCTCATGCCAGTTAGAATGGTGATCATTAAAAAGTGAGGAAACAACAGATGCCAGAGAGGATGTGGAGAAATAGGAACCCTTTTACACAGTTGGTGGGAGTGTAAATTAATTCAACCATTGTGGAAGACAGTGTGGTGATTCCTCAAGGATCTAGAACCGGAAATACCATTAGATTCAGCAATCCCATTACTGGGTATATACTCAAAGGATTTTCTTCTTGCACAAAGGAAACAGTATCATTGATAATTAAACCTGCATTTGACTGTATAAGCTTCTGAGTTGCTGCGTGATGAAATGTGTGGCTATTGAAGCTTAAACACATGAGGAGCTCTTTTTCTCATTATATTTCAAAAATTCCATTTTAAATGTTAGTCACAGTATAGCAATCAAATCTGAAGAGTCTTCATCCAATTAGTAATGGAAAAGGTGAAAAGGTGAAAAGGGTCAATAGTTGGCATTTGAAATCAGACCTGCCTAAAAATGTAACTTTATATTTTCCTTTACCTACTAATCAAAACTGCAATTTTAGCTTCTCTTGATTGAACATCAGTCTATGTCTATGTCACATTAAGTACGTATGTGTCTGTGTATAAAGAGACAGCGTTATACATTACATACATAGAGAATATTTGTTATAAGTGGGTATTTTATTAATCATTCTAGTAAATCAATGATATATGTGTATATATAATATAGGTATCATTTTACATTTACTGAAATTGAGTGTCAAAGATGTTAAGAAACATTTTCAACCTTACATATTAAGGAAACAACATAAGTAGTTCTGATTCACTTCAGCTATTTCTCAACAACATAACATTGTTGAAAAAGGAAGTGGACCCCCCCAAAAATTTGTCACATATTTGGTGGTTATCTTTTTTTGATTATTTTTTCTTTAAGATGGGGCTCGCTATGTTGCTCAGGCTTGGCCAAAATTTCTGGGAACAGGTTGTACTGCTGCCTCATCATCCTCAGTACTTGTGACTGCAGGTGCACACCACTGCACCAAATGAGTTAACGTTTTCAATATCACTAGTTTTAAATAAATCTTACCTCAGTCCCACTTATCTTGATAAATCAGGCTTACATATTCATAACCATTATGTAAAACCTAGAATTATTACATACTTTTTTAACTCTGCATCTTACTTCTTATAGCCCCTTTGGCAAGCTGACTATCAGTTATTACTTGCTGCTATTGTCAATGTTTGCCCATCTTTGTTCTAATTTTATTTTTCTCCAGGACTGAGAACTAAATGGCTATGGTAGAACTGAGAATCAAGTAGTAACGTACAGGGTCTGAGTATGGCTCAATATAAATATTGACAGAAGCAGTACCAAACACACATACAGCCCATCTAAAGCTATCCACATAGGATTTATACGTACAAAATATTTACCTCATCAGAAATTTAACACTGCAGGATACTCCAAGCCTTTCCTCCTATTCTCATGACATTTTGATCACATAATTTAAAAGAAACTCAATCTTCTCACTATTGGTTGGTTTCCATTTAGGCTTCCTTTTTTTATCTGACACTTTTTATCCACTATGTAATTCATTTTTTTCACTGGGTTCTGTTCTGATCTCACCCATTAATCTCAATAAAGTACCACTTCTAAAAGACTTGGTAAATCCCTTCATCACAATCCGGCCTTCCTATTTTTTTCTCTAGCCTCACTAATCAACTCTTTACCCAGTGGAGCTGTAAATGACTAATATCTCTAATTGAAAGTCTTGTAGCTCCTAAGAGTAAAAAGCAGAACTAGCTCTCATAACGTGAAAGTCATCGATTAAGAGATATATTTACTAGCATATCTGTATTGATTGAGAGTGGCTGGGTTTGTTTTTTCTGCAGAAGAAAGGGATGCCCTGTTTTTCCATCAATCCTTAATCTTAGGAAAATACTACCTTTTTCACAAAGCCCAGTTACCAACATGCCGATGTATATAATACCTCTGAATTTCAAAAGACAATGGTGATATTTTCCCAACTCAAGTAAATCATATTGTCTATGACATGCCTTTGTCATTTATGTAATCATATTCTGAATAAAATTTAATCCTATTCAGATTTTTTGTAGACATAATCTAAATTTTCTACCCAGTAGATTTTTTTAAGACACTATTTTTAGAGGAATTTTAGGTTCACAGCTACATTGATAGAAAGGTATGACTATTTTTCTACATAATCCCTGAGCCCACAGAAGCATAGTTTACTCCATTATCAGCATCATTTACCAGAATGGTACATTAGTTACAATGGAAAAACCTACATTTTAGGCTGGGCGCAGTGGCTCAAGCCTGTAATCCCAGCACTTTGGGAGGCCGAGTCGGGCGGATCACGAGGTCAGGAGATCGAGGCCATTCTGGCTAACACGGTGAAACCCCATCTCTACTAAAAAATACAAAAAAACTAGCCGGGCGAGGTGGCAGGCACCTGTAATCCCAGCTACTCGGGAGGCTGAAGCAGGAGAATCGTGTAAACCCAGGAGTCGGAGCTTGAAGTGAGCTGAGATCTGGCCACTGCACTCCAGCCTGGGCAACAGAGCGAGACTCCGTCTCAAAAACAAACAAACAAACAAAAAAACAAAACAAAACAAAACAAAACAAAAAAACCCTACATTTTCATATCATTATAATCCAAAGTCCATGTAATATGTTTTTTTCATTCGCTCACTGTTCATTGATATATCTACTTTGGTGAGATTCCCATTAATATCTTTAGGCTGCTTTTAATTGGTTGTTTTCTTGTTGAATTTTAAGAGTTCTTTGTGCAAAAAGCTAGCCGGGCGAGGTGGCTGGCGCCTGTAGTCCCAGCTACTTGGGAGGCTGAGGCAGGAGAATGGCGTAAACCCGGGAGGCGGAGCTTGCAGTGAGCTGAGATCCGGCCACTGCACTCCAGCCCGGGCGACAGAGCGAGACTCCGTCTCAAAAAAAAAAAAAAAAAAAAAAGAGTTATTTGTGTATTTTGGATAACACTTCTTTAACAAATCTATATTTCATAAGTGTTTTCTCTTAGTGTGTGGCTCATATTTTCATTCCCTCTGCAGTCTTTTTGCAGAGTAGACATTTTCAATTTTAATAAAGTCAAGCTTATGAATTTTTTTTATTATACTTTAAGTTCTAGGATACATGTGCAGAAGATGCAGGTTTGTTACATAGGTATATATGTGCTATGGTGGTTTGATGCACCCACCAACTCATCATCTACATTGGGTATTTTTCGTAATGCTATCCCTACCCTAGCCTCCCCACCCCATGACAGGGCCCAGCGTGTGATGTTCCCCTCCCTGTGTCCACGTGTTTTCGTTGTTCAACTCCCACCTATAAGTGAGAACATTCAGTGTTTGGTTTTCTGTTCCTGTGTTAGTTTGCTGAGAATGATGGTTTCCAGCTTCATCCATGTCGCAGCAAAGGATAAGAACTCATCCTTTTCTATGACTGCATAGTATTCCATGGCATATATGTGCCACATTTCTTCATGCAGTCAATCATTGATGGACATTTGGGTTGGTTCCACGTCTTTGCTATTCTGAACAGTGCTGCGATAAATGTACGTGTGCATGTGTCTTTATAGTGAATGATTTATAATTTTTGGGTATATACCCAGTAATGGGATTGCTGGGTCTAATGGTATTTCCTGTTCTAGATCCTTGAGGAATTGCCTCACTGTGTTCCACAATGGTTGAATTAATTTACACTCCCACCAACAGTGTAAAAGCTTTGCTATTTCTCCACGTTCTCTCCAACATCTGTTGTTTCCTCACTTTTTAATGATCACCCTTCTAACTGTCATAAGATGCTATCTCATTGTGGTTTTGATTTGCATTTCTCTAATGACCAGTGATGATGAGCTTTTTTCATAAATGTCTTCTTTTGAGAAGTGTCTGTTCATATCCTTTTCCCTCTTTTTGAATTTTTTTTTCTTATAAACTTGTTTAAGTTCTTATGGATTCTGGATATTAGGCCTTTGTTAGATGGATAGATTTCAAAAATTTTCTCCCATTCTGTAGATTGTCTGTTCACTCTGATGATAGTTTCTTTTGCTGTACAGAAGTTCTTTAGTTTAATTAGATCCCATTTGTCAATTTTGGTTTTTGTTGCCATTGCTTTTGGTGTTTTAGTCATGAAGTCTTTGTCCATGCCTCTGTCCTGAATGGTTTTGCCTAGGTTTTCTTCTAGACTTTTTATGGTTTAGGTCTTACATTTAAGTCTTTAGTCCATCTTGAGTTAATTTTTGTTTAAGGTTTAAGGGAGGGGTCCAGTTTCAGTTTTATGCATTCGGCTAGCTAGTTTTCCCAACACCATTTATTAAATAGGCAGTCCTTTCCCCATTGCTTGTTTTAGTCAGGTTTGTCAAAGATCAGATGGTTGTAGATATGTGGCGTTATTTCTGAGGCCTCTGTTGTGTTTCATTGGTTTATATGTCTGCTTTGGTACCAGTACCATGCTATTTTGGTTCCTGTAGCCTTGTCGTATAGCTTGAAGTCAGGTAACGTCATGTCTCCAGCTTTGTTCTTTTTGCTTTGGATTGTCATGGCTATACAGTCTCTTTTTTGTTTCCGTTTGAAATTTACATTATTTTTTTCTAATTCTGTGAAGAAAGTCAGTGGTAGCTTGATGGGGATAGCATTTTGGGCAGTATGGCCATTTTCACGATATTGATTCTTCCTATCCATGAGCATGGAATGTTTCTTCATTTGTTTGTGTCTTATTTCCTTCAGCAGTGGTTTGCAGTTCTTGAAGAGGTCCATCACATCCCTTGTAAGTTGTATTCCTAGGTATTTTCTTCTCTTTGTAGCAATTGTGAATGGGAGTTCACTCATGATTTGGCTTTCTGTTTGTCTATTATTGGTGTACAGGAATTCTCGTGATTTTTGCACATTGCTTTTGTATCCTGAGACTTTGCTGAAGTTGCTTACCTGCCTAAGGAGATTTTGGACTGAGATTATGGGGTTTTCTAAATGTGCAA
>NW_022307924.1:0-4753 GCF_002776525.5 Piliocolobus tephrosceles | reverse complement strand
CTGGTTTGTGATGAGTGAATTCATCTCCCAGAGCTACACCATTGTTTCATTGAGAAGTTTCCAAACAATATTTTAACAGAATCTGCAATGAAATATATGGGAGCGCATTGAGGCCTGTGTTTAAAAAGAAAATATCCTCAGATAAAAACAAGAAAGAAGCTTTCTGAGAAACTGCTTTGTGATATGTGAATTCTTCACATACTTACACCACTCTTTCAGGGAGCCATTTGCTAGTACTTCTTGTGGAATCTGAGAAGTTTTATTTTACATTGCTTTGAAGCCTATGTGACAAAGGAAATATCCTCAGATAAAAACTGGAAACCAGCTTTCATAGAAACTGATTTGTTATGTGTGAATTCATCTCACAGTGTTACACTCTTCTTCTCATTGAGCAGTTTGCTAACACTGTTTTCGCAAAATCTGCAGTGTGGTATTCAGCAGCACATTGAGGCCGGTGGTGAAAAAGGAAATATCCTCTGATAAAAATTAGAAAGACGTTTTCTGAGAAACTGCTGTGTGATGTGTGAATTCCTCTCACAGAGTTACAACTTTCTTTCCATGAAGCAGTTTACCAACACTGTTTTCATGGAATCTGCAATGGGATATTGCGAGCACATTGACTGGTATGAGGAAAAAGGAAATATACTCAGAATAATACTGGAGACAACCTTCAGTGTAACTGCTTTGTGATGTTTGAATTTGTCCCACACAGTTACACCAATCTTTCCTGGAGCAGTTTGCTACCTCTGGTTTTGTGGAATCTGAAATATGATATTCCGAGGGTATTGAATCATATGGTGAAAAAGGAAATATCCTCAGAAAAAAAAAAACCTGGAGTGAAGTCTACAGAGAGACTGCTTTGTGATATGTGAATTCATGTCACAGAGTTACAACTTTCTTTTTTTTTTATTTAATTTTATTTTTTTTATTATACTTTAAGTTCTAGGGTACATGTGCATAACGTGCAGGTTTGTTACATATGTATACTTGTGCCATGTTGGTGTGCTGCACCCATCAACTCGTCAGCACCCATCAATTCATCATTTATATCAGGTATAACTCCCCAATGCAATCCCTCCCCCCTCCCCCCTCCCCATGATAGGCCCCAGTGTGTGATGTTCCCCTTCCCGAGTCCAAGTGAGCTCATTGTTCAGTTCCCACCTATGAGTGAGAACATGCGGTGTTTGGTTTTCTCTTCTTGTGATAGTTTGCTAAGAATGATGGTTTCCAGCTGCATCCATGTCCCTACAAAGGACGCAAACTCATCCTTTTTTATGGCTGCATAGTATTCCATGGTGTATATGTGCCACATTTTCTTAATCCAGTCTGTCACTGATGGACATTTGGGTTGATTCCAAGTCTTTGCTATTGTGAATAGTGCCGCAATAAACATACGTGTGCATGTGTCTTTGTAGTAGCATAATTTATAATCCTTTGGGTATATACCCAGTAGTGGGATGGCTGGGTCATATGGTACATCTAGTTCTAGATCCTTGAGGAATCGCCATACTGTTTTCCATAATGGTTGAACTAGTTTACAATCCCACCAACAGTGTAAAAGTGTTCCTATTTCTCCACATCCTCTCCAACACCTATTGTTTCCTGATTTTTTAATGATTGCCATTCTAACTGGTGTGAGATGGTATCTCATTGTGGTTTTGATTTGCATTTCTCTGATGGTCAGTGATGATGAGCATTTTTTCATGTGTCTGTTGGCTGTATGAATGTCTTCTTTTGAGAAATGTCTGTTCATATCCTTTCCCCACTTTTGGATGGGGTTGTTTGTTTTTTTCTTGTATATTTGTTTGAGTTCTTTGTAGATTCTGGAAATTAGCCCTTTGTCAGATGAGTAGATTGCAAAAATTTTCTCCCATTTTGTAGGTTGCCTGTTCACTCTGATGGTAGTTTCTTTTGCTGTGCAGAAGCTCTTTAGTTTAATGAGATCCCATTTGTCAATTGTGGCTTTTGCTGCCGTTGCTTTTGGTGTTTTAGACATGAAGTCCTTGCCCATGCCTATGTCCTGAATGGTACTACCTAGATTTTCTTCTAGGGTTTTCATGGTATTAGGTCTAACATTTAAGTCTCTAATCCATCTTGAATTAATCTTCGTATAAGGAGTAAGGAAAGAATCCAGTTTCAGCTTTCTTCTTATGACTAGCCAATTTTCCCAGCACCATTTGTTAAATAGGAAATCCTTTCCCCATTTCTTGTTTTTGTCAGCTTTGTCAAAGATCAGATGGTTGTAGATGTGTGGCATTATTTCTCAGGGCTCCGTTCTGTTCCATTGATCTATATCTCTGTTTTGGTACCAGTGCCATGCTGTTTTGGTTACTGTAGCCTTGTAGTATAGTTTGAAGTCAGGTAGCGTGACGCCTCCGGCTTTGTCCTTTTGACTTAGGATTGTCTTGGCAATATGGGCTCTTTTTTGGTTCCATATGAACTTTAAAGCAGTTTTTTCCAATTCGGTGAAGAAACTCATTGGTAGCTTGATGGGGATGGCATTGAATCTATAAATTACCTTGGGCAGTATGGCCATTTTCACAATATTGATTCTGCCTATCCATGAGCATGGTATGTTCTTCCATTTGTTTGTGTCCTCTTTGATTTCACTGAGCAGTGGTTTGTAGTTCTCCTTGAAGAGGTCCTTTACATCCCTTGTAAGTTGGATTCCTAGGTATTTGATTCTCTTTGAAGCAATTGTGAATGGAAGTTCATTCCTGATTTGGCTCTCTGCTTGTCTGTTACTGGTGTATAAGAATGCTTGTGATTTTTGCACATTAATTTTGTATCCTGAGACTTTGCTGAAGTTGCTTATCAGCTTAAGAAGATTTTGGGCTGAGACGATGGGGTTTTCTAAATACACAATCATGTCATCTGCAAACAGGGACAATTTGACTTCTTCTTTTCCTAACTAAATACCCTTGATTTCTTTGTCTTGCCTGATTGCCCTAGCCAGAACTTCCAACACTATGTTGAATAGGAGTGGTGAGAGAGGGCATCCCTGTCTTGTGCCAGTTTTCAAAGGGAACTTTTCCAGTTTTTGCCCATTCAGTATGATATTAGCTGTGGGTTTGTCATAAATAGCTCTTATTATTTTGAGGTACGTTCCATCAATACCGAATTTGTTGAGCGTTTTTAGCATGAAGGGCTGTTGAATTTTGTCAAAAGCCTTTTCTGCATCTATTGAGATAATCACGTGGTTCTTGTCTTGGGTTCTGTTGATATGCTGGATTACGTTGATTGATTTGCGAATGTTGAACCAGCCTTGCATCCCAGGGATGAAGCCCACTTCATCATGGTGGATAAGCTTTTTGATGTGCTGCTGAATCCGGTTTGCCAGTATTTTATTGAGGATTTTTGCATCGATGTTCATCAGGGAGATTGGTCTAAAATTCTCTTTTTTTGTTGTGTCTCTGCCAGGCTTTGGTATCAGGATGATGCTGGCCTCATAAAATGAGTTAGGGAGGATTCCCTCTTTTTCTATTGATTGGAATAGTTTCAGAAGGAATGGTACCAGCTCCTCCTTGTACCTCTGGTAGAATTCAGCTGTGAATCCATCTGGTCCTGGGCTTTTTTTGGTGGGTAGGCTATTAATTGTTGCCTCAATTTCAGAGGCTGCTATTGGTCTATTCAGGGATTCAACTTCTTCCTGGTTTAGTCTTGGAAGAGTGTACGTGTCCAGGAAATTATCCATTTCTTCTAGATTTTATTTCCTTTTTCACTGCATTCTTCAATGCAATCCAAAATATCACTTCTGAGATTCTCCAAAAACAGTGCTACCAAACTGCACCATGAAAAGAATTGTGTACCTCTGTGACATGAATTCACAAATCACAAAGAAAAAAGCTCAGAGAGCTTCTTTCTAGTTTCTTTCTGAGGATATTTCTTTGTCACTGTTAGCTTCAATGGGCTCTGAAATATCCCATTGCAGATTCCAAGAAAACAGTGCTGGCAAACCACCCAATGAAAAGAACAGTGTAACTCTGTGAGATGAATTCACACATTACAAAGTAGTTTTTCAGAAAGCTTTTTGGTTTTTATCTGAGGATATTTCCTTTGTCACCATAGGCTTCAATGATCTCCCAAATATCCTACTGCAGATTCCACGTTAACAGTGTTATCATGCTGTGACAAGAATGGTGTAACTCTGGGAGATGAATTCAATCACAAAGCAGTTTCTCAGAAAGCTTCTTTCTAGTTTTTGTCTGATGATATTTCCTTTGTCACCAAAGGCTTCAGTGCATTCCGAAATTTCCCATTGCATATTCCCCAAGAAGAGTGCTATGAAACTGCTCAATGAAAAGAACAGTGTAACTCTGTGAGATGAATTCACACATCAGAAAACGTTTCACCAGAAAACATCTTTCCAGTTTTTAAATGAGGGTAATTCCCTTGTCACCTTAAGCTTCCATGTGCTCCGAAATATAACTTTACAGATTACACGAAAACATTGTTAGCAAACTGCTCAATGAAAAGAATGGTGTATCTCTGTAAGATGAACTCACACAGCACAAAGCAGTTTCTCAGAAAGCTTCTTTCTAGTTTTTATCTGAGGATATTTCCTTTCTCACCATAGGCCTCAATGCACTCTCAAATATCCCTTTGCAGATTCCAGGAAAACAATGTTAGCAAACTGCTCCATGAATAGAAAGGTGCAACTCTGAGATTATTTCACACATCACAAAGAAGTTTTTCAGAAAGATTCCTTCTAGTTTTTTCCTTAGGATATTTCCTTTGTCACCTTAGGCTTCAA
>NW_022307922.1:0-6441 GCF_002776525.5 Piliocolobus tephrosceles | reverse complement strand
AAAAAAAAAAAAAAAAAAAAAAAAAGTTAGTATCATGGACTGATTATTACCGATTCTTGAAGTCACCAAATCTGACAATTAAAGATGCTCATATTTTGAATTATAAAATCACAAATTCATGCACTGATGTGTTGTAATAGAGGGTTATTATTATTATTATTATTGAGACAGAGTCTCAGTCTGTTGCCCAGGCTGGAGTGCAGTGGCAAGATCATGGCTCACTGCGGCCTCCACCTACTGGACTCGACCGATCCTCATGCCTCAGCCTCCCCCGTGGCTGGGACTACAGGCAAGCTCCACCACTCCCGGATAATGTTTACCATTTTTTGTAGAGACAGTTCTCACTATGTTGTCCAGGCTGGTCTCAAACCAGGCATGAGCCACTGTGCCCAGCTGAGATTTGTATTTTAAATTAACACTTTCCACTATAAAGAAATACACCAACACCATAGAGAGCTTGGGGAAAATAAATAAAAATAGAAGGAGGACAAAATCACACCACCACAGAGAACCATCATTAACATTTTGAATATTTCCTTCTAGTCTTTTTTTTTTTTTTTTTTTTTTTTTTTGAGATGGAGTCTCACTCTGTCACCCAGGCTGGAGTGCAGTAGCGCCATCTCAGCTCACTATAACTCTGCCTCCTGGGTTCAAGTGATTCTCGTGCCACGGCCTCCTGAGTAGCTGGGATTACAGGCGTGCACCACCATGCCCAGCTAATTTTTGTATTTTTAGTAGAGACGGGGTTTCACCATGTTGGCTGGGCTGGTCTTGAACTCCTGCCTGACCTCAGGTGATCCACTCTCCTCAGCCTCCCAAAGTACTGGGATTACACACATGAGCCACCACACCCAGGCATTTCCTTCTAGTCTTTTAAAATGAAATTCTAGGCCAGGCATGGTGGCTCACACCTGTAATCCCAGCACCTTGGGAGGCCGAGGTGGGTGGATCACGAGGTCAGGAGATCAAGACTGTGCTGGTTAACACGGTGAAACCCCGTCTCTACTAAAAATACAAAATAGCCAGGTGTGGTGGTGGGCACCTGTAGTCCCAGCTACTTGGGAGGCTGAGGCAGGAGAATGGCATGAACCTGGGAGGCGGAGCTTGCTGTGAACCAAGATCGCGCCACTGCACTCCAGCCTGGGCGACAGAGTGAGACTCTGTCTCCAAAAAAATAAAAATAAAATTCTAATTGAAAAATATTAAAGTTCTCAATCATAGAATCTTGGGATTGCAAAGTTCTGGCCTCTCAGCTATTTGAAATAGCACAACCTAGCATTTCTGCAATCACAACATATTGGAAAACTTGAAATAACTGAGCATCTGGGAATTTTGGTTTCCATGGCTGTTGGGATCTCTGAATTCCAGAATCTTAAAATCACTGACAGCAAAGACCAGAATCACAAATGCCATGCACTCACACACTTGGAACAAATAAATGCATTTTTTTTCTTTTGAGACTGGGTCTCACTGTGTTGTCCAGGCTAGAGTGCAGTGGCATGATCATGACTCACTGCAGCCTCCATCTCTTCCATTCAAACAATCCTCCTGCCTCAGCCTCCCAAGTAGCTGGGACCATGGGGGTGTGCTCGCCGAGCCCAGAATAAAGGAATCTTATAGGAAGAAAATTAAAAATAAGAAAGCACATGAGGCCAGGCACAGTGGCTCAGACCTGTAATCCTAGCACTTTCAGGTGGATCACCTGAAGTCAGGAGTTCCAGACCAGCCTGCACTACATGGCGAAACCCTGTCTCTACTAAAAATATGAAAATTAGCTGGGCGTGGTGGCCCATGCCTGTAATCCCAGCTACTTAGGAGGCTGAGGCAGGAGAATCGCTTGAACCTGGGGGGAGGAGGTTGCAGTGAGCTGAGATCACACCACTGCACTGCACCTCAGCCTGAGGACAGTGCGAGACTGGTATCAAAAAAAAAAAAAGAAAAGAAAAAAGAAAAAGAAAGCACAAAGAATAATAAAATACTCAAATTCCAAACATCTGGAATGAACACACCTGGTAAGATTTTGTCATGTGTGCCTCTTTGCATTCATTAACAAAAGAAATGTGAGACTGTGTGTGAACTGAATAACTGGCTTCCACAATCATTGTTTTGAACTGATAGAATTACTTTGCCACCAATCCCATGGCCCCCAGCTTTCTCTCACGTTTCAAGGCCCAAGATTCTCGAATCACGGGATTCCCTGTCTATGGCAGGGAACTGGAGGCTCTAGGAGGTGCTGGAAGGCACCCCAGCACCACCCCCCCCCCCACCCCCCCCCCGCCCCCCCCCCCCCCCCCCCCCAGGGAATCCCAGTCCTACCCCTGTCTAGATGGATGCCACAGGTCCCTGGACCTCTGTTTCCTACTCTGGGTCGTGGATATACTAACAATCCCTCCAAGTCGCTAACCTCTGCGCCCTGTCCCCCAGGAGATGCGCTCCGTGCTGCGGAAGGCCGGCTCCCCGCGCAAGGCTCGCCGCGCGCGCCTCAACCCTCTGGTGCTCCTCCTGGACGCGGCGCTGACCGGGGAGCTGGAGGTGGTGCAGCAGGCGGTGAAGGAGGTGAGCGCTGCTGAGCGGGAGGTGGGCGCGGCGGGGGCGGCGCAGATGCCAACCGCGGGACTGAGCCTTTCCTCTCCCCCGGTGCACTCAGATGAACGACCCGAGCCAGCCCAACGAGGAGGGCATCACTGCCCTGCACAACGCCATCTGCGGCGCCAACTACTCCATCGTGGACTTCCTCATCACCGCGGGCGCCAATGTCAACTCCCCCGACAGCCACGGCTGGTGAGCCCCGACCCGCGCGGTGGGCTGGGTCCCCTGTGGGCGGCCGCGCAGCCTCTCATGCATCGCTCCCTGCAACCCCCCACCCCCACCCACGCCTAGGACACCGTTGCACTGCGCGGCGTCGTGCAATGACACAGTCATCTGCATGGCGCTGGTGCAGCATGGCGCTGCAATCTTCGCCACCACGCTCAGCGACGGCGCCACTGCCTTCGAGAAGTGCGACCCTTACCGCGAGGGTTATGCTGACTGCGCCACCTACCTGGCAGGTGCGAGGCAGGGCTGCTGGCGCCTGGGTACCGGCGGGTGCGCAGGAGCGGGGAGGGGCGCAACTACCCCCTATTAGGGAGAGGAGGGTGTGTGGGCTGTACCAACCACTTGGCAGGATTGCGGAGGAGGAGGAGGAGGGATGGACCGCCTGCGGGGGTGGGCGACTGTGCCCTCCTAAGGGAAAAGGGGACTTGGAGGCTGTGCTATGCGAGCGAGCTGGACACCTTTGGGGAGGAGACTGGCTGTGAAGATTGGTCTGTTCACCTTTCCCATCTTCAGGGGTGAGGAGCTGAACGTTTCAACCCTGCCATCCACCTGGCATAGGGCTCTGGGCAGGTGGGCTCTGCCACTTGTGGGAGAGGCATTGCCACACTCCTGGCAGGTGAGCAGGCTGCAGCTGCCGGAAAGGGGCTTTAGGAAGACACAAGGCTGTACCCTATCTCTCCAGGGGGCAGGCTGCATCACCTGGTTCCCCGACGGGTGGGGCGAAGTAGGCTGTGCCATAGGGATTGTGCACAGGGTCATTTCACACCTGGAGGAGCCAGTTGTGTCTCGGTGTGGGTGAGGAACTTCATGGAGAGTTGGAGTGAGGCAGGTCCTAGGACTTATGGGTGAGACAGAGGATTATATATTTGAAAGTTGAGCCTGGTCGGGCTACAGGACTTGTAGAGACCCCCTGTCTCTACAAAATATTTATTTATTAATTATTATTATTATTTTTTAGACTGAGTCTCACTCTGTCACCCAGGCTGGAGTGCAGTAGCTCAATCTCGGCTCACTGCAACCTCCACCTCCTGGATACAAGCAATTCTTCTGCCTCAGCCTCTCGAGTAGCTGGGACTACAGGTGCTCACCACCATGCCCAACTCATTTTTTGTATTTTTAGTACAGATGGGGTTTTGCCACGTTGCCCAGGCTGGTCCCGAAATCTTGAGCTCAGGCAATCTGCCCGCCTTCGCCTCCCAAAGTGCTAAGATTCAGGTGTGAGCCATCACACCTGATCTCTACAAAATATTTTATTTTTATTTATTTATTTATTTATTTATTTATTTATTTATTTATTGAGACAGAGTCTTGCTCTATCACCCAAGCTAGAGTGCAATGGCGCCATAGCTCACTGCAACCTCTGCCTCCTGGGTGAAAGCAATTCTCCTGCCTCAGGCTCCTCGGTAACTGGGATTACAGGCACGTGCCACCACATCCTGCTAACTTTTTTGCATTTTTATTTGTTTTGTATTTGTAGTAGAGATGGGGTTTTGCCGTGTTGGCCAGGTTGGTCTCGAACCCCTGACCTCAGGTGATCCACCCGCCTTGGCCTCCCAAAGTGCTGTGATTATAGATGTGAGCCACTGTGCCCGGCCTACAGAATATTTAATAATAATATAAAGAATCAGGAGGAGGCTGAGGCAGGAGGATTTCTTGAATCTGGAAGTTCGAGGCTGCAGTGAGTTTGATTTCACTGCTGCACTACTGCAGCCTGGGTGGCAGAGTGAGACCTTGTCTCAAAATAAAATAAAATAAAATAAAATAAATAAAAGAAAAAGAAAAAAGAAAGAAAGAAAAGAAAGCCAGGCGCGGTGACTCACGCCTGTAATCCTAGCACTTTGGGGGAGGCTTGAGGCAGGCGGATTGACTGAGCTCAGGATTTCCAAACCAGCCTGGGCAACAGGGTAAAACCCCATCTCTACTAAAAATATTTTTAAAATTAGCCGGGTGTGGCAGCGTGCGCCTGTAGTCCCACCTACTTGAGAGGCTGAGGCCAGAGAATCGCTGGAACCCGGAGGTGGAGGTTGCAGTGAGCCAAAATCGCGCGACTGCACTCCAGCCTGGGCGACACAGCGAAACTCCATCTCCAAAAAGAAAAGAAAAGAAAGAAAGAAGCAGTCCATGAGCCAACTTAAAGGACCCTATCATTCAAGGAAGGTGCGAATTTTCCTTAGAGACTGTGCCATTTAAGCTAAGCGCCAGGATAGGGCAAAAGACTGGACCTCTAGGGTTGACACAGGGATTCAGCAATGTACAAGAAGGAAATGGAGGGCCGGGCCAGGTGGCTCACGCCTGTAATCCCAACACTTTGGGAGGCCGAGGCAGGTGGATCACTTGAGGTCAGGAGTTTGATACCAGCCTGACCAACATGGTGAAACCCCGTCTCTACTAAAGATACAAAAATTGGCCAGGTGTGGTGGCGCACGCCTGTAATCGCAGCTACTTGGAAGGCTGAGGAGGGAGAATCGCTGGAACTCGGGAGGTGGACGTTGCAGTGAGACCGCACCATTGCACTCCTGCCTGGGTGACAAGAGCGAAACTCCATCTAAATAAAAGAAAAAAGAAAAAAAAGGGGGGAAATGGGAGCCTCTGACCCTGCCTCGGGAGTGGGTGGCCCACTGGCATTCCTCCCCCAGTTTCCTCGAATGCTCAAAGATGGCCAGTCCCGGCATCTGACTCCAGCTCCTGTTCCCATCCACAGCCTTGGGCACACGCAAGATTTCAGGTGGTTGCTGGGAGAGGCGCCAAATTCCAGGGCCTGTCCTGGTCCCCACGTGGCCCCTGTTCTTGGACCCCCTGGGCCAGGTTCTCACCTTCCCCTCCGTGGCATGTTTCAGACGTTGAGCAGAGTATGGGGCTGATGAACAGCGGGGCGGTGTACGCTCTCTGGGACTACAGTGCCGAGTTCGGGGACGAGCTGTCCTTCCGCGAGGGCGAGTCGGTCACCGTGCTGCGGAGGGACGGGCCAGAGGAGACCGACTGGTGGTGGGCCGCGCTGCACGGCCAGGAGGGCTACGTGCCGCGGAACTACTTCGGGGTAAGCCCAGGGGGGATGTCATGGGGACGTCCCGACGGCTGGGGAAAAGGGGGATCCCACAGGAAAAAGAAGAGTTGACAGGGACAAACTGTTATATTGGGCGAGGGAGGTCAGAAAATCTCATTATTGTTCATGGAGAGGAGAGGAAGAGTCCATTCTATTTGATAGTAATGTCGGGAATAAGGGTCCCTTATAGTTAGGGGAGTAGACGAGGAAGAGCCCTTTATTTTATTTTTAAACTTCTATTATTTATTTATTTATTTTTAAATGTTGTTTATTTATTTCTGAGAGGGAGTCTTGCTCTGTCGCCCAGGCTGGAGTGCAGTGGCGTGATCTCGGGCCACCTAGAGGGCCTCTAGGGCTGACATGGGGATTCAGCAATGTACGAGAAGGAAATGGAGGGCTGGGCCAGGTGGCTCACACCTGTAATCCCAGCACTTTGGGAGGCTGAGGCGGGCGGATCTCCTGAGGTCAGGAGTTTGAGATCAGCCTGACCAACATGGTGAAACTCCATCTCTACTAAAAATACCAAAAAAAGGCCGGGCGCGGTGGCTCAAGCCTGTAATCCCAGCACTTTGGGAGGCCGAGAC
>NW_022307920.1:1362-3378 GCF_002776525.5 Piliocolobus tephrosceles | reverse complement strand
AAAAAAAACGCTTACATAAACTATACAAAAATAAAAACGAGCAAGTACAAATATATTGTCAAATAAACAACCCCCAAAATCTTTTATATTACACTTTGACAGAATATACAAATATATATGTATACATTTTATATATGTGCGTGTGTGCGTGTACTTTTTTTTTTTCTTTCTAGCAATTTTATATATTTCATTATCAAACATAAAAAGTATAAAAACAGTCAATCCATTTAGTAAGTCACCCATTTTTATAGATCATTTGGTATAGTATACTACTATTGTTCTATATGTTAAAACTATTTATTTATAAATAAATATTACTCCTTCTCTTCATATTATTGTAGCTATATTTTGATACATACCATTCTTTTTTATGCATCTTTTGATATCACAAAATCGTATATATATATATATATATATATATATATATATATATATATATATATATATATATAAACATGAGAACACGCAACATGTGGGAACACATATACATTTTTTTTTTTATATTCTCATATATATGTATATATATATATATATATATATATACATTTTTTTTTTTTTTTCTCTCATTTAAATAATCCTCATTATTATCTCCACAAACACAATATAAGTAAGCAGTAATTAAGAAAAATGGCTTTTTTTTTTTTTTCTTTTTTTTTTTTTTTTTCTAAAATAAACAATTAAATTAATTTATTTTAATGAATTTTATTTATTTTATTTTATTTTATTTTGTTTTGTTTTGTTTTATTTTATTTTAATTTTTTTTTTTTTTTTTTACACACCTCTATTTTGTTGATTAGAGTACTTTGAAAATCCGCTTTTCTTTATTTTTCCTATGCCACTTTTGTTTTTCATGTCGATTCTTTTTCTGTCCGATATAGCCATTGTTCTGATGCTCGTACTTATATGTATATTTTTATTAAGGGGGAAAAAAAAAAAAAAAAAACTCTGTAAGTTTATATATATCTTCTTAGTTAAGGTATATTAAGTTATTTATTTTTTAACTTCTGTATTCTTCTTTTTTTCTGATTCCTCGCTTATATTAATATAATGTATTATAATATATATATATATATATCCTTCGGTTTTCTTCTCTTCTGAAAGCTGGTATGTACATGTACATATAAAGTAAATGTATATATGTTATAAACAAATATATATTTTTTTTTTTTTTTTTTTTTTTTGCTTTTTTTTTTGTATTTAAGCAGTTCAGTGATATAAGTTAATGTATACGCTTTTTTAAAAATATGGTACGGAGATGAAAATTTTATTTATATGCATAAATTAATACAGTAGTAAATATAAATATATATTGCTACATGTATATGACAACTTACATAAATAATTTGTGTTGATACAATTGATATATATATGTATATATTATATTTATATATATAAGTGCTTGTACTTTATGCACGGCTTGAGCACATGAGTCACTTTTAAATATACTTTTTATATATTATATTTAATTACAAAACAAAAGTAACTTATTTTTTATCTTTTATTTTTTTACAATATTAAAATAGTTAAAATTTCGTAAAATTAAGTACTATTTTATGTATATATAAACAAGTATAATAATGTATGTGTTTAATATATACGTAAATAAACAAAAAACATGATTTTTATTACTTAAAGTTTTATTTACGTAAAAATGAGTAAATGCGAGAGTGATCGAAAAAAAATAATTAAATACAATTTTATAAAAATGTTATAAAAATGTGATAAAAATATGATAAAAATGTGATAAAAATATGATAAAAATATAATAAAAACATAATTAACATATTTTTAAATTATAATAAAATGTTTTAAAATATTATTAAAATATTTTGCAATAAAATTAAAAAAAAAAAAAAAAAAAAAAAATTAAAATTAAAATGTACTTTTTGTATACAATTATGTGAATATATATTTCATGTTCATGTTAATATGAATGCTAATGTTAATATTTACGTTAATATTTATATTAATGTTCATATATTTATGTTTATATATATTTTTTTTTTTTTTTTTTTT
>NW_022307920.1:0-446 GCF_002776525.5 Piliocolobus tephrosceles | reverse complement strand
TTTTCTCGTTTTCTCGTTTTCTCGTTTTCTCGTTTTCTCGTTTTCTCTTTTTCTCATTTTCTCTTTTACTCGTTTTCTCGTTTTCTCGTTTTCTCGTTTTCTCGTTTTCTCGTTTTCTCGTTTTCTCGTTTTCTTTTTTTTTTTTTTTTTTTTTAAATATATGGTTCAGATTGAAAAGGATTGTGGCTGTTTTTATTTAAAAAGCAAACAAACAGACAGAAAAACAAACAGAAAAATAAACATAAAAAAACAAACAGAAAAAAACAAATAGGCAAAAATAAACAGGCAAAAACAAACAGACAAAAATAAACAGACAAAAACAAACAAACACAAGCATGCTTAATAATTTTGCATTTTTTTATATTTGTCACTCATCAATATTATGTATAATATGATTATTATATATATATATATATATATATATATATATATATATATATATATAT
>NW_022307918.1:2189-4674 GCF_002776525.5 Piliocolobus tephrosceles | reverse complement strand
GTGAAAAAATAAACCTCCTCTCCATGGAAAGGATTATAAAAAAAAAAGAAAGTGAAATCACACCTCAAAGGAACGTGACTTTTACACAGGAAAGTTTAAATTTTTCTTGTAGAAAAGAGAAAGCTGATGCTCCACATAATTATCCAGCTAGTAGGAATCTCAGACATCATGGCGTCCAGTGATGCTTGGGGTCCAAGTAAATACCATGGGGTCTTTACCTCACCAAGGATGAATTGAGAGCAGTGAGATGAACTGTTGAAAGTCATGGATGTGAGTGCAGGTCCTGGGTCGTCTTGTCCACCCCAGTTCTCATGTTGTGTTCTTCCTTTCCCAACTAAAGCTTAGTTATCATAGTGTTCCAGAGATAACATTTCAGGATAAATATATGAAGCCATTTCCTGGGCAGTGTGACATAAAAATATAGGAAAAAACTCTATTTTCAAATGATCCCCACCCAGATGACGAATTTTAATTTTCTGAAATTTTCACATTACACTTTTGTGTTTTGAAAATTCGTTTTACAGCAGCTCCCACCTTCTCCACGATCTCTTTCTATACAGTTGGTTACCCGCATTCAACGGTAGTCTAAAAATATCAAATGAGAAATTCTAAAAATGAAGAGTTTATGAGGGTTGTTTTATTATTTTTAAAAAGTATCTTTTAAACAATTTGTAAGTTTTAAATTCTGTGCTATTCTGAGGGGTGTAATAAAATCTCAGATCACCCTGCTTCATCCCACCCAGGGGGTGAATCATCCCCTGGCCCAGCATCGTCACCATGTATCTGCTCCCTGCCCATTAGTCAGTATCTTCTGGGTGATCAACTGTCACAGGATCTTGGTGCAGATACTAAATAAAATAAGCCTTCTTTATTTTACTTAATAATGGCCTCAAAGCACAAGAGTAGTGATGCTGAAAATTCAGATATAACAAAGAAAAGCCAAAAGTACTTTCTTCAAATGAAAAGGCACAAGTTCTTTACTCAACAAGGAAGGACAAAAATCACATGCTGCAGTTGCCAAGATCTCGGATAAGAATGACTCTTGTATCAGTGCAGTTGTGAAGAAAGTGAAAGAACTTTATGCACAGTCCATATAGGGTGTAGTGCTATTGTGCCATATTCCATCTTGCTTACTCTTGATGTCCAGCCATACTGCCCCCCTGGATGCTCCTAGAACTCACCCAACCTGCTTTCATCTCAGAGTATTTGAACTTGTCCCCTCTGCTTGAATCACTCTTATTCCAGAGACACAAAAGACTTGTTTGTCACTTCATTCAGTTTTTAACTTATGCATCCTCTGGTAAACCAGGCTTTTTCTCAACAACTTGTATCAGACTTGCTCTATTCTTCCTACCCTGCTTTACTTTTCTTTGTAGGACTAATTAACATCTGATTAATATTTTCTCACACATGTACCTTTTTCCCCCATTAGAATGTAAATTCCTTGAGAGCAATAGGTTTTGTGCAATGATATATCCTCAAGTATTCTTTATTTACTGCTGCAGGTATTAGTTCCTATTGTTGTTGAATATATTACCATAAACATAGCAGCTTAAAAGGACAACAACAAACTATCTTACAGTAGTGATGGGCCAAAGTCCAATATCATTTTCACTTGCCTAAAATCCAGGTGTTTGCAGGCCTGCTATTCCTTCTAGAGATTCCAGGGGATAATCCATTTCTTTGCCTTTTTAAGTTCCTAGAGGCTGCCCATGTCTCCTGGTCCATGGGACTTCCTCCATCTTCAAAGTTGATAATAGCCAGTCAAGTCCTGCTCTTGCTTCCTTATCCTAACACTTTGTATAATCAAATCTCCTACTACTTACTCTGATCCTCTGCCCCCTTCCCTAGTATAAAGATATTTGTGATTACACTGAACTCACACATATAATTCAGAATTGTCTCCCCATTTAAAATATTTAACTTTGGCAGGGCACGGTGGCTCACGCCTGTAATCCCAGCACTTTGAGAGGCCGAGATGGGTGGATCACGAGGTCAGGAGATCAAGACCATCCTGGCTAACACGTGAAACCCGTCTCTACTAAAAATGCAAAAAATTAGCCGGGCATGGTGGTGCGTGCCTGTAGTCCCAGCTACTTGGAGGCTGAGGCAGGAATATGGCGTGAACCTGGGAGGCGGAGCTTGCAGTGAGCAAAGATTGAGCCACTGCACTCCAGCCTGGGCCACAGAGTGAGACTCTGTCTCAAAAAAAAAAAACAAAAACAAAAGAAAAAATATTTAACTTTGCTTATAATCTCAGGACTTTGGGAGGCTGAGACAGATGGATCATGTGAGGTTGGGAGTTCCAGACCAGCCTGACCAACATGGTGAAACCCCATCCCTACTAAAAATTTGAAAAATTAGCTGGGCATGGTGGTGGGAATCTGTAATCCCAGCTACTCAGGAGGCTGAGGCAGAAGAATCGTCTAAACTCCGGAGGCGGAGGTTGTAGTGAGCCAAGATTGCGCCATTGCACTACCGCCTA
>NW_022307918.1:0-2089 GCF_002776525.5 Piliocolobus tephrosceles | reverse complement strand
AAAAAAAAAAAAAAAAAAAAAAAAAAAAAAAAAAAAAAAACCTTTATTGCACCTGCAAATTCCGCATAAAGTAATGTATTCACAGGTTCCAAAGATTAGAATGTGGACATCTTTGGGTGGGGAAATTTTTCATCTCTCAACACTATATAACAATTTATGCAAAAACTGAGTAGATTAAAACAAAACTTTTCACTATCACATACATTTTCTGATGGTCAGGAATCTAGACAAAGCTTAGCTGGGTCGATCTGACACTGGCACAGTATCTCATGAGGGTGCAGCATAGCTGTCAGCCACGGTTGCCTTCATCTATAACTTTACTAATCCACTTCCAAACTCACACACAGTTGTTGGCAGGCATCAGTTTCTCACCATAGGCAGGACATAGCTCTGTGCACAACCTGACTGCTGGCTTCCCCTCAAGTGATTGAAGAGAAAGGATGACTTTGCAGAAGATTTAACATAGTAGTTCCGAGACTGCAATCCTTAGAAGGACCTGCCTGGAAGTTTTGGTCCATGGCTGGCATTTGGAAATGTGATGGCTAATGAGTTCTCTATATTACGATGACTTTTACCTAAATGATAAGTATTAGACCACATCAGGCATGTTCAGGGTGGTACCGCCGTAGCTGGCCAACCTTGGTCATGTGCCCTAGAGCCAGGGGAGATAGGATCAGCACCTCCAGAACCAAATGAAGTAAGAAACTTAGAAGAGTGTTTTCCTAAAGGAAAAGAAAGAAAAAATGATACGTACCAGTAGCTCATTGTGCCTAAAACGGTGTGAACAACATGATTTATGCTGAACACCTGCTTTCCTTCTGGTGTCTGGAATTTTGGTGCGAGTCAGAGACTTTCCTTGTCCCCAGCCTACAATAAAAACCTTGCGTACTGAATCTTTCCTCCGAGTGAACACTCGTGTTGTCACAATTCATTGCAGGAAGAATTAAGTGTGTCCTGTGCGACTCTACTAGGAGACAACTCTTGAAAATTTGCCCCGGCTTCTTTAAGCCTTCATCCCATGGTCTTTTTTTCTTTACTAATTTTATTGCATATCATTTTACTTTGATAAATCTTAGCCAAAAGTACAACTATATACTGAGTTCTGTGAGTTCTTCTACTGAATAAGTAAATCTGGGGCTAGCTTTAGAGACCTCTGACATAGTAACAATGATGGAAGCAGCAGTATCTTATATAACCTAATCCTGGAAGTGACACCAGGACTTCTGCTATATACTATTGGTTGCACAGATAGATTCTGATGCTTTGAGGGACAGGAGTGTGACTACCAGGAGCTAGGGATCATTGGGGACCATCTTGGAGGCCGCTATGGGAAATGCAGCCTTTTGTTTAGCAAATTTTAAGTAAAGTATTGGTATGTTTACTATATATGCTAGTTTGCTGCAATAGTCCTGGATTACAAATATTTTCTTCCATTTGTGATAGTGTCCTATGAAACCTCCATTAAAAAGTTATGAAGTCCAATTTATCTATTTTTAAAAATTTTATTGCTTATGCTTTTTGGGGGTCATATATAAGAATCCATTGCCAATTCTGAAGTCATGAAGTTTTTTGTTTTCTTCTAATAATTTTATAGTTTATACTTGTAGGTAATTTTATAGTTTATACTTTAAAAATTTTATTTCCCTATGGTTTCTAATGGCAACACAGTAATAGAATAAATTTGGGGGGACTGATTTAGTATGTCACAAACTTGCTAAACTTTCTTATTCATTCTATGAATTATTTCGTACATTATTCTGAATTTTCTACTTACCTAATCAAGTCATCTGTGAGAAAACATTTTTTATTTTTTCCATTACAATTTTCTCTATTGAACTCACTTCCAGTAAAATGTTAAATAGAAGTAGTAGAAACATATTTATCTTATTTCCAACTTCAAAGACAAAACATTACATTTTACAATACATCATGTGATGTTAGCTATGGATGTTTTTGCAATTATTCCTTATAGGGATATTTTCTGTTTCTAGTTTGCTGAGAGTTTTGTCATTAGTAGGTGATGAATTTTGTCAAATCCGTTTCTCTGCAACTTCTAAGATAATCATATAAATTTTCTTCTAAAATCTGT
>NW_022307915.1:0-4787 GCF_002776525.5 Piliocolobus tephrosceles | reverse complement strand
GCTGAAGTGCAATGGCACGATCTCGGCTCATTGCAAACTCTCCCTCCTGGGTTCAAGTGATTCTCCTCCCTCAGCCTCCCAAGTAACTGGGGTTACAGGCGTCTGCCACCGTGCCTGGCTAATTTTCATATTTTCGTTAGAGACGGGATTTCACCATGTTGACCAGGCTGGTCTTAAACTCTTGACCTCAGGTGATGCACCCATCTCGGCCACCCAAACGGCCATGAGCCACCGCACCCAGGAACTTAATACTTAATACCTTTTTTTAATTTTTAAATCATAATGGGCTTGTTAAATGCTTATGTTAATGTTTATTATTAAAAATGTTATCTGTGACCTTTCAGCTTTTCATAGCACTTCTCGTGTGAACATTTGAAAAAGGCCCTTTAGTCGTGGGGGAGAAGCGGTTATCCCTTTCAGCAGAGGGAGATGGAGGAACAGGCCCTGGTGGGTCTGAGCACAGGCAGTCACCCCAGCCTTGGTGCTTGCTTAGGTCTGTTCTCCGTTCACCATAGCCGCTTCCACTCTCATTGTCAGCTTAAAAATAAGCTCTTTCCTCTTTCTAATCAGAACACTTAGTTTGTTAACCATCACGTTAAGGTATCGAGAATGATGGCTTTCAGGCCTCAGATATGAGACTAGTAGTAAATGCAGCTGACCTTGAGCAACATGGGTTTTGAGCTTTGAAGGATCACTTATGTTAATTTTTTTTCCAACCAAACCCTTACTGAAAAAACCTGGCTTTGTGGAGGGCCGACGTTTCCTACATGCGGTTCCATAGGGTGGCCGCGGGGTCCTGTGGATACGTAATTTGGGTCAACTCGGGGCGTGTTCTGGAATCCATGTCCCTGTGTACACAGAGGGACAACTGCAGCTTTTTAAAAGTTTGTGTCCTGCCTTGTCCTAAAAAGGCTCCCAGGTGGATGCAAAATTATTTCATTCTTTGGTTTTCTTGGTGGGATATTGATGTTTATTCTTCAGTGTCTAAAATCCTGAGTGAACAGAGTTAGTGCTTCAGGAACAAAGCCAGTCTGGAAACACATATTGAGATATCCATCTTTTCTTCATGGTTTCACAAAAGGCCATGATCATATTTTATTCAGTTGAACCGTAAGAAACTGCCAATATTTGCTCTTTTTGGCCTACAAAATGGCAAGTTCGTATGATATTAAAAACAAAGGCTTCCTGGATGGGGAAAATAGGAATCGGTAAGAACCTGAAGTTGTCTGTCATGGCCTCTGAGTCACAGGTAAATAAACCTGCATGAGGGGAAGTTGGCTGTGCAGCATTTTCCTTCTGTTTTGAGACTGTCAGAAAAAGGTGAGTTCCATTGCCTTGGGTCCCTTTGCCTCACCTTTGCTGCAGAGGGGACTTGCCATTATACCTCTTGTTCCCAGTGCCCAGGAGGCTGATGCCACATAGAAGACCTGCAGGTCGGCGGATGTGAAACAGGCATCGGACACGCTGTGCACCTTGGGACGCATCTGAGAAGTGCGTGCTTGTAGCAGATCTGAGGTGAGAGCGTGTTCCATCTCCTCTCCCTTCTCTGGCTTTACAGGCCTTTAAAGTTGGTCCTGGAAAGTGAAATTAATTAATGCTGATTAGCTCCAGGTCAAAGCCGGGGCCGAAGAGACCCACACTTCAGTACGGGTGTGAAGTATTGGGCCTTCCCATCAGGCAGCAGGGACTCAAGAAAGCCCCACATGCCCTCCAGTTCCCTTATGTTGAAATTTTTTGTACTCGGCCATGCCGGGTCATTTTGGGAGGTAAGTGGGGGGTTCACATGGGGGTGTGCAGTATTCTTAGGTGTCAGGTGCGAGAGTTGAATTTGTAGAAGCTGTGCAGATAGGAAAGGGCATGGCAGGGAGTACTGTTTACACGGAGCCGATTTAACGTGAGGTCTGTGCTCTGCCAGGGTCCGTGTCTGACCGGTGTCTCCCAGTCTGCAACAGGACGTTGACGTGACTCGGCACCATTGTCCCACTCTGTGTAGACGTCTGAGGATCTGTGCGCAGCTGCTCTGTTAGAATGAGTTGTGATAATGAACTGAGAAACAGTGAACAAACCCTGAATTGGTTAGCACTGGTTTCATGGCCACTTCTGCCGTGGTTGGAGTCATTCATAATAAAGTGTGCTGGACTCCTATGCAGAGCTCTGAATTTCAGAGGCCCTTTAACTCGGCAGCTAACCAGCTGCTTCCTTCAGAAGACATTTGAGTCCCCTTTACCTGCCAGGGTGACCCTGGGAGTTTGAAGATGAGTGAGACAAGCCCTCCCTGTCTTGTGGATTTTACTGTCCAGAGGGGAGACAGATGTGGATGGTGAAGGAGGCCCTATCAGAGGTCAGCGCATGTCACTTTTGTTTCTTCAGCACTTGCTGTGTTCAGGCGGTGCCCCGGGCCATGTGCAGAGCATCTGGGGACCCTGCCCATGGCATCCCAGGCACAGCTAGCATCTGTGCCATCTTCACACTTGGCCTGAGTTTTGGGGAATTACCGAGGATGGCTTCCGTCTTTGCTGGAGAGAGTTGGAAGTCAGGGCAGCCCTCTACAAGGAGATGATCACCAGCTGATTCCTCAAGAAAGAGAGGTGGTCCCCACATGGGCAGAGCAGGGCAGCGTGCACAGACCTGGGTGTGGGGTCTGCTGGGAGACAGCAGGGGTGAGGTGTGAAGGCAGTTGGAATTTACAGGATAAATTATCACTAAGGCGATGCTGGGAAAACATAAAATTGGGAGTCTCTGGAGTAAACGTGGACTTAGAGTGACCCTGGGCGTGGGTGTTTTCAGGCTCTGAAGGCAGAGATTTAGGAAATTGGGGCAGAGCTGAGCCCCAGACGAGGATGAAGACCACCCTTGGGATGTTGAATGAGACAGGGGTGGAAACCCAGTCAATGTCCTGGGGTCAGTTCAGCAGGAAGGCAGCAGAGGAGACCGGTGTCTTCAAAAGCCCCGTGGGGCCTGCCTCTCAAAGTGCTGGGATTACAGGCATGAGCCGCTGCTCCCTGCTGATACTTTTAAAATTTCTAAGCTACTCTCTCTCATACCCACTCCCATATATATTTTTTTTTAGACCAGGTTTATGGCTATATTTTTTCCAAGGGAATCAAACAGTCAGCTGTTTGAAGTACAAATAACACTGTGTTTAAAAACCGAAAATGCCAATTTGCATAGAAGTTTCCAAATACCCAGTTGGTTTGAGCCTTGCATTGCAGTGTCACTACCTGCTCTTAAATTTCTACACGATGTATAGATAGCGAGGCAGGGACGGCTCGTACATCTTCAGGTTTCGATTCTACTAACTTGGGCTATATTTTCATTTATTTTGGCACACCTGTGGGTGTGGCAAGCAATGCCAGGGCATTTATTTTGAAGCTTGTCCAATAATAGTTGGGAAGATTTTCACATTTTTAGAATTTTCATAGTGATAGAATTTACAAAGAATGTAAAATTGTGTAGTCATTATTTTGCTTTTTTCTAGATGTGCCCCGAAACAGGGTTGCTAACTACAATTCTACATCACAGGATTCAGAATAGTACCCTTTTGGAGCAGATGCCTGTAGACGAAGAATTCCGCCTAGTCGGTTCACTTTAAACGTGTTTACAAGGTTTTCTTTATCCTAGTTGGCACCTGTGGCTATAGTTTGTTTTCACTGCTGAGGAGTATTCCATGATGGAAACCGTAATTCATCTGTTTTTCATATCGGTGGACATTTGGGTTATTTTGGGAGGGTGTGTATGTCTATTCAGCCTTCATTTTTTCAGGATTTCTTGTAGAAGATAATAGTGTAACATCCTCTGCTACGGAGCCAAGACGAACCCTGATTACAGCCACACAGACTCTCACATAGACTCTCAGGCCTTGTTACCAACGCACAGAACCATTTTCTTAAGTTGAAACACAGTAGCAGAACCTGAGGCCATGTGAACGGGTCCTCTGATCTTACACTTGGAATTCACTTTTTATTGCTATGTCTGCTAATTAGGAAGCATATCAATTACACAGAAAACTGAGAATGTAAAATTATATGTTTATAAGAGAAAATAAGTTATTTAATACCCCAGAACACATGGCTACGTTTTTCCCTCATGCCCCACCACTGTTTTCTTTGCTTGAAATGGGAAATGACACTTGAAGGTGGTTTTCTAGCAACTGTTAGACTGGCATAGTTCTTCAGAGACAGAGGATGTAAAGCACATGGAGAATTTCTGTTTGTGGAATGTGATTTCTCGGTCACCTCATTCAGGCTGCCACCGCCTTCCCCTCTGGCCGCTTGCACCGTGGGACGTCTGAGGAGGTCCCTGTTTCATCCTCTGGAAGTTCTGAAAGGGAGTCGTGCAGGGTGTGGTGCATTTGTGTTGGCCCTTTCAAATTTATTTCCCTTACAAAAAGAATTTGCGGCCGGGCGCGGTGGCTCAAGCCTGTAATCCCAGCACTTTGGGAGGCCGAGACGGGTGGATCACGAGGTCAGGCGAGGCGTGATGGCTCACGCTTAGTAATCCCAGCCCTTTGGGAGGCTGAGGCGGGCGGATTGCTTGAGCCTGGGAGATTGAGACCCAGGGAACCAGCCTGGGCAACCTGGTGAAATCCCATCTCTACTGAAAACACATAAATTAGCTGGGCGTGATGACTGCACACCTGTAGTCCCGGCTACTCCAGAGGCTGAAGAGAATCGCTTGAGCCTGGGAGGCGGAGCTTGCAGTGAGTGGAGATCACACCCTTGCTGTCAAGCCTTGTTGACGGAGTTTGGACCCTGCTTGAAAAACAGCAACGATAATACCGTATGGGT
>NW_022307914.1:783-3673 GCF_002776525.5 Piliocolobus tephrosceles | reverse complement strand
CGGAAATTCTGCCCTTAGGTCAAAACAACTTTGATGTTATTGTAAACATTTACTGACCATAAATCCTGCCCTTAGGCAGTTTCCATATGGTATATACACCCTATGTCTGCGGACAGGGATTCACCGTCTTGTCCCTTGGCTGCTCAAGACGTGGCTTCTGTTTGTAAGTCCCTACAATTAACGAATGTTTCTTTCTGTGAAACTGGATTTGTCAGCCTCTTTATTCTTCCCCTTAGCGTCCTAGGCCTTTGCGGGTAGGTTTGCATAGACCTGCTCACTGCAGAAACATTTCCGAGTCTATGTCTTGCAGCACATTTAACTGTAATTCGCTATTTTTACACTAAACCCCTAATGATGTGAAGGTAATATGTGTATGGGTGAGGGGGTGAAGCATTCTATAATCTCATTATTAAATCTCAGTCTTTCTGTGGGCCTGTATTTTAGGAATGCAATCTTCACCAGTGGTATAGTCCTCCTTCACATCCCCTGCAAAAAAAAAAAAAAAAAACCCACCTTCCCCCTTGCCCTCATTTGATGAGATAGAAAAGCAGTAGGAGGCTGGCATGGGAAGAAATGACTTTCCCTATTTGGGAAAATCTCTAATAAAGCCTTTTTCTCAGAAGGTGTTTGTTATGGAAAATGCTCTAGGCATTAAACAATAAAATAAAATTGCTCTTCCCTTTCCCCTGCCAGAGGCAAGAGGGTAGGTTTCTCAGATCCTCACCAGGAGAACTCAGTGGGGCTCATAGTGGGACTCAAAAAAGTGTGAAGAGCAGTAAGACTGCAGCTCCTATAGTTTCTCATGAGTCCACGCTCAGCCTCCAACAATTGATCAACATGACCATGTAAGTTGTCCCACCAGTTTTTTACTCCATTGACTCCCGTTTCAGGTAAGCAGGTGTTGGCAATGACTCTGGATTCACCTGTCTCCACATTTTGAGTTGCTGAAAAACCTCAGTTCCCTTGTCCAAGAAAAGTCACACATTTTCAATTCTTTGAATGCTGTTTTCTTCTTGCAAAAATAAGAGTAAAAACTCCTAACCTCTATACATGTGAAAACTGAAACTGAGTCGTTTAATTTTCTTTTAACATAAGTAATTGAATGGTAGCATAAGGAAAAATACAAATACTTTACCTGTAATAAGAACGGAGCTATTACCACCCATCTACTTAAAGGGATGAAAGGAAGCAAAGATTCAAAGAAGAGAAAATTTTATAGTGAATTTGCTCTTTACAAGAGCTGTCCCCCCCCCACCCCCCAGGGGAGCAAAGTTTAAGAGATACCATACAGTAAGGAAGTCAAGTAGATAAAAACTCCAGTACGGGCTGTGGTGGCTCACATCTTTAAACCCAGCACACTGGGAGGCCAAGGTGGACAGGTAAGTTGAAGTCAGGAGTTCAAGATCAGCCTGGCCAACAAAGTGAAACCATGTCTCTACTAAAAGTACAAAAATTAGCTGGGCATGGTGGCGGGTGCCTGTAATGCCAGCTACTCAGGAGGCTGAGGTTGTCGAGATCACACCACTGAACACTAGGCTGGGCTACAGAGCAAGAGTCCATCTCGGGGGAAAAAATACCCTTCAATATCAATCATTTCTTCTGACTAAACTACTATGATTCCTCCTTGACCATCTTATTGGCAGACTGGAGAAGGGCAAAGGTTGAATCTGGTAAATAAAATGTTTCCAGCACAGCTGCAATTGTTGCTACCAACACTCATTGGCAATAACAGCAACAATCAGCCAGGGTCATAGGAGGATAGGGAGAGTGATATCAGGGAGGAGAAACTTGGCTACCATGGGGAAATTCCCAGAACAGAAGAATTCCTGTGAGCTGAAGACTACCTCATTTATGTCTAGCAAATGTTCATAGTTGTGAATTGAATAGATTATAAGCTAGATTAGAGAAGGCATAGTTAGCAAGAAATAATTTAATAAAGTCTGGAAAGCAGGCATATGCCTGAGTTATTCCACACGTAGGGTATTCCTCTAGTTTTAAAGCCCTCATATAGTCTCTGCTGCTGTAGCTTTTACCCATCTCTGTGGTTTAGTTCAGATACCATTTTTTTAAATAAAACTCATTTCTCATAGAAATTCATCTTCACTTTTTCTGAATTCCTATAGCAGATTTTGATTTCCTCACATTTCCAATACATTCCATCACTCATTATCAGATTTTATATAGATATTCTTCACTCATTAATATATTTAAAATCACTTATTAAAGTCAAAGCATGGAAAAATGAAACTACATAACATTGTAATTTAAATTAGTAATAATCTGGTACAGTTTGTGGTAGAAGTCAGAATTGCGAAAATAAGTCATGGCTAATTGACAAAATGCTAGGCCAGGCCAAGTGTGCCAAATTAAGGAGTTTGAAAATTTTCTGGAATCCTCAAGCGTTTCTAAAATAAGTAGCTATACATATATCTAAGTAACTGTATGTCTAATTTGACCTAATAGATTATGTAGTAACTGGAACTAGGTATTATTTTATCTTGGTCCTTAAGTTCCTCAAGAAACTTGTCAATTACTGTTAGATTGATTCATTTCTCTGTGAAAACAAAACTGAGGCTCAGAACAGTAAATGATTGCCCATGATCATGTAGTTAGATGGGGCAGAGATCATGTTCTGATTCCTATTTTTTAGCACTACGTTACAACCTGATGCAATTTCCTCTTTTTATATTTCTGTTCATGTTCCTGTGCATGGTATCAACTAGTATAATTTCATAGTACAATGCTTAACACCTGCTTTCTGCTGGACTATGCATATTAGTGTATTTTCTTTGCAAATGAGTCACAAGTGATTAGCAAACGTTAGGGAAATAAACTGAGTGGATGGCGGGAGAAAGGCATTGGTTCTCATTAGCTCTTTCTATTTACACTC
>NW_022307914.1:0-683 GCF_002776525.5 Piliocolobus tephrosceles | reverse complement strand
ATAAGTCCCAAAATATTTCATCTAGATACAAATTACATAAAAGAGGAGTCCATGTAAATGAATTGCCTGCCCGAAAAAATTAAAGAGAAAAAAATAGTAAAAGAGTGAAGTGCCATTTGATAATCTAGAGGTAGAATAAGTTTACAGTTAACATGCTTATATCTTTAGAAATATGTACGTTGAACTTTTGTGATTTGCCCGAGAATGATTTTAATACTTTAGATCTGAGGTTTTCAACCTTTGTGGTCACCGTGCCCTTAGTATCTCAGTGATTTTTTTCATAGTACCCCTAAGCCAAAAGAAATACATCCTGTTTAGTAAACACTTAGGTCCAAATAACGTTTATTTCCTAAAAAATTAACAGTCACTTAAAAAAAATAGGAGAAATTAAATACAATTAAACACCATTACTTACTGAAAGTATGTATGTACCTGTTTTCCACTGTAAAACTTTTCAAACCTCAGAATTAGACTGGTGGCAGCCACCCTCATTACCTATTTCTTGTTATTCAATTTATAACTCATAATTCATCATTTAATTCATAGTTGAATTCAATTTATAATTCAATTCATAGTGGAATTCAATTTATAATTCAATTCATAATTTAATTCAATTCATAATTCAATAATTAATTAATAAGCAAGCTTCCATCATTTCCTCATTCGGATTCTCTATATTGTAT
>NW_022307913.1:0-5944 GCF_002776525.5 Piliocolobus tephrosceles | reverse complement strand
TGGAGTGCAGTGGCCAGATCTCAGCTCACTGCAAGCTCTGCCTCCCGGGTTCACGCCATTCTGCTGCCTCAGCCTCCCCAGTTGCTGGGACTACAGGCGCCCGCCACCTCGCCCGGCTAGTTTTTTTTGTATTTTTTAGTAGAGATGGGGTTTCACCGTGTTAGCCAGGATGATCTCGATCTCCTGACCTCGTGATCCACCCGTCTCGGCCTCCCAAAGTGCTGGGATTACAAGGTTGAGCCACCGCGCCCGGCCTGTTTCTCTATTCTTCACTGTCTTCTTTATCCCATTTAATTCCCATTTACTACTGCTTTTTTTTCTTGAGACGGAGTCTCGCTCTGTTGCCCAGGCTGGAGTGCAGTGGCAGGATCTCGGCTCACTGCAAGCTCCACCTCCTGGGTTCACGCCATTCTCCTGCCTCAGCCTCTGGAGTAGCTGGGACTACAGGCGCCCGCCACCACTCCCGGCTAATGTTTTGTATTTTCAGTAGAGACGGGGTTTCACCGTGTTAGCCAGGATGGTCTCGATCTCCTAACCTCATGATTTGCCCACCTTGGCCTCCCAAAGTGCTGGGATTACAGGCGTGGGTCACCGTGCCTGGCGTATTTTTTTTTTTTTTTTTTTTTGAGACAGGGTCTCTCTGTGTTTCATACGCTGGAGTGCAGAGGCACGATCATGGCTCACTGCAGCCTAGACCTCCTGGGTTTAAGCAATCCTCCTGCCTTAGTTTCCTAAGTAGCTGGGACTACAGGCATGCACCACCACACCCAGCTATTTTTTGTATTTTCTGTAAAGTTGGGATTTCACCATATTGCCCAGGCTGGTCTCCAACTCCTGGGCTCAAGAAGTCTGCCCTCCCAAAGTGTTGGAATTACAGGCATGAGCCACTGCCCAACATATATATATATACACACACACACATATACATATATACACACACACATATATACATACATACATACATATATATATAGAGAGAGACAGAGGGAGAGAGAGAGAGAGAGACAGGGTCTCGCTCTGTTGCCCAGACTGGAGTGCAGTGGCACAATCTCAGCCCACTGCAACCTCAACTTCCCAAGCTCGAGCGATCCTCCCACCTCAGCCTCTCGAGTAGCTGGGACTATAAGTATGCACCACCACATTTGGCTTATTTTTTAACATTTTGTAGAGATTGGGTCTCACCATGTTGCCCAGGATGGTCCTGAACTCCTGGGCTCCAGTGATCCACCTGTCTTGGCCTTCCAAAGTGCTGGAATGACAGGTGTGAGCCACTGCGCCCAGTCAACATTAAATCTTAATTTTTCCATCCAGGCATGGTGGCTCACGCCTCTAATCCCAGCACTTTGGGAGGCCGAGGCCGGCAGATCAGGAGGTCAGGAGATCGAGACCGTCCTGGCTAACACGGTGAAACCCCGTCTCTACTAAAAATACAAAAAAAAAATAGCCAGGCGTGGTGGCAGGTGCCTGTAGTCCCAGCTACTTGGGAGGCTGAGGCAGGAGAATGGCGTGAACCCAGGAGGCGGAGCTTGCAGTGAGCCGAGATTGTGCCACTGCACTCCAGCCTGGGCAACGGAGCGAGACTCTGTCTCAAAAAAAAAAAGAAAAAAAGAAAAAAATCTTAACTTTCCCTGTGCAGACTGCTGACTGGACCCTAAAAGACACATTGTCCAAGCTGTCGCCTGCCACCCGGGATGCCCCTCCCAACTGAGCTGAGGGAAAGGCAGAGGGAAGGACTTTGTGACCCTCCCAAGCCTGTGGATGCCCCCAGAGCCCCAGCTCCCAGACGTCAAGGAGTGAGACTGCCAGCCCTGTGTCAGCTCTGCAGAGAGGCCCAAGACTGGACAGCTGTGGTCACTGCCAGCTGTGAGCCTTTCCAGGTCACCAGGAGATGGACATTAGGAGAGGACCTGAGGGGAAGCCATCCCTCACCTGAGGGTCGTGGAGCTGGAGACCCAGGGAGGAGCCGGTGTTGATCCAGTTTGAGGGTCGTGGAGCTGGAGATCCGAGCAGGAGCAGGTGCTTTTCTGGTTTGAGGGTCATGGAGCTGGAGACCCATGGAGGAGCCGGTGGTGTTCTAGTTTCAGGGTTGTGGAGCTGGAAACCCAGGGATGAGTTGGTGCTGCTGTTCCAGTGTGAGGTTTGTAGAGTGGAGACCCAGGCAGGACCGTTGTTGTTTTAGTTTGAGGGTCATGGAGCTGGAGACTTAGGAGGAGTCAGTGTTGCTACTGTTTAAATTTGAGGGTTATGGAACGAGCCAGTGCTGCTGTCCTAGTGTGAGGCAGTGGAGCTGGAGACCCAGGGAGGAGCTGGTGCTGCTGTTTTAGTTTGAGGCCCGTGGAGCTGAAGTCTCGGGGAGGAGCCGGTTCTTTTGTTCTAGTGTGAGGATCATGGAGCTCAAGACCCAGGGAGGAGCTGGTGATGCTGTTGTTTAAGGCTGAGGGTTGTGGAGCTGGAGACTTGGTGGGGAGCTGGTGCTGCTGTGGTCCGAGTCTGAGGGTCGTGGGGTTCGGGTTGTGCAGAGGAGCTGGTGCTGCTGTTTCATGTTGAGAGTCACGGAGCTGGAGACCTAGGGAGGAGCCGCTGCTGCTGTTCAAGTCTGAGGGTCGTGGAGCTGGAGAGCGAGGAGGGGCGAATTCTGGTGTTCTAGTATGAGGGTCGTGGAGCTGGAGACCTAGGGAGGAGCCGGTGCTACCCCCATTTAAGTCAGAGGGTTGTGGACCTGGAGCTTTGGGGGAGGAGCCTGTGCTGCTGTTCAACCATGGGGAGGATCCGGTGCTTCAGTTGAAGTTTGAGGGTTTGGGAGCTGGAGACCCAGGGAGGAGCCGGTGCTGCTGCTCTATTTTGAGGGTCGTGGATCTGGAGACCTGGGGAGAGGCCGGTGCTGCTGTTGTAGTTTGAGGCTCGTGGAGCTGGAGATGGGGAGAAGCCGGTGCTGCTGCGGTTCGTGACTGAGGGTTACATAGCTGGAAACCCAGGGAGAAGCTGGTATTACAACTTCTAAAGTCTGAGGGTCGTGGAGCTTGAGACCTGGGGAGGAGTCAGTGCTGCTGTTCTAGGTTGAGGGTTGTGGAGCTTAGAGCCTTTGTGGGGAGCCGGTGCTGCTGTTGTAGTTTGAGGATCGTGGAGACTAAGACCCAGGGAGGAGCCAGTGCTGCTGTTCAAATGGTTCCTCCCTGGGTCTCCAGCTCCACGACCTTCAAACCAGAACAGCAGCACCAGCTCCAGCCTGGGTCTCCAGATCCATGACCCTCAGACTAGAAAAGCAGCACTGACTCCTCCCTGGGTCTGCAGCTCCACGACCCTCAGACTTGTTCTAGTTTGAGGGTCTTGGAGCTGGAGGCTTTGTGAGGAGCTGGTGCTGCCTTTCAAGTCCGAGAGTCATTGAGCTGGAGACCCAGGGAGGAGCTGGTGCTGCTGTTCTAGGTTGAGGATTGTGGAGCTGGAGACCCAGGGAGGAGCTGGTGCTGCTGTTGCAGTTTGAGGATCGCGGAGTTGGAGATGGGGAGGAGCCCGTGCTGCTGTGGTTCATGTCTGAGGGTTACATAGGGGAAACCCAGGGAGAAGCCAGTATTACAGCTTCTGAAGTCTGAAGGTCGTGGAGCCTAAGACCCGGAGAGGAGCCAGTGCTGCTGTTCTAGGTTGAGGGTTGTGGAGCTTAGAGCCTCTGGGGGGAGCCGGTGCTGCCTGTCAAGTCTGAGAGTCATTGAGCTGGAAATCCAGTGGGGAGCTGGTGCTGCTGTTCTAGTCTGAGGATCATGGAGCTGAAGACCGGGGAGGAGCCGGTACTGCTGTTGCAGTTTGAGGATCGTGGAGCTGGAGACTGGGGAGGAGCTCGTGCTGCAGTTGAAGCTTGAGGGTCGGGGAGCTGGGAAGCTGGAGATATTGGGAGGAGCCGGTGCTGCTATTTAAGTCTGGCTAAACATAGAGCCAAAGTTGGAGAAGTAATAGAGAGAAGCAGTAGTAGAGAGAAGAAGTAGAGAGAGAATCACAGGATGCCACTGGAAACTGTAGATGTAGCTGTACCCCAAGCAGGCTAAGCTTGGGAACTTCTCACTTCTAGTGATTAATGCATCCTTTTCCCTCTTACTCAGTTTGGATTTGTTTTCTGTCTCATGAGACAGAAAGACCCTGATTAATACCCTTAGGAATTGAAAAGCTTAAAAAAAAAATGATGTTGGTAATAATAATAATGGGACTGAAAGCACGAGTATCCTGACTGAGACAAAACACACACACAATATATATATCTTTTCAATCAGCTAGTAAAATAAAAAACAAATTGAAAAATAGACTTAAGCCAAGCTATAAAAAGTTGTTTCATGGAGAATTGGTGGAGGACAGAGAGTAACCTGAGAGGTGCCATTAATGGAGAAACTGAGAACTTACCATTTTTCCTGTGGGGTTTCGGTGCAGAATGATATCCCGTGAGTTCTGGCAGCGGAGCCCCTCCACACAGCCCGGTGATGCGGTAGGTGTTATAGAAGGGTCCTCTCCCAGCTGGTCCTGCCTCTCTGCCATGATGAGTGCGGCCTCTGATCCCCAGCAATTGACTGTGTCTTAAGAGGAGACCAGGCCCATGAGCACAAGGGTTTCCATGGTGAGGGCTCCGTGGATGGAATCTCATGGATGTTCCTGACGTTCCTTTCTGATGTTCATTGGCCATCTTGCTATTTAATGCATCTTGTTTATAACTGTCTTCTAAATACTGAATAGAAAAAAGCATCTGTAGGCCGGGCGCAGTGGCTCAAGCCTGTAATCCCAGCACTTTGGGAGGCCGAGACGGGCGGATCACGAGGTCAGGAGATCGAGACCATCCTGGCTAACACGGTGAAACCCCATCTCTACTAAAAATACAAAAACTAGCCGGGCGAGGTGGCGGCGCCTGTAGTCCCAGCTACTCGGGAGGCTGAGGCAGGAGAATGGCGTGAACCTGGGAGGCGGAGCTTGCAGTGAGCTGAGATCCGGCCACTGCACTCCAGCCTGGGCGACAGAGTGAGACTCCGTCTCAAAAACAAAAAAAGAAAAAAGCATTTGTACAATATGGGTAAGGTATAAAGAACATCGACACATTGCACACCAGGACCTCCACCAAGTTTAGGGAATAGCATCTGAAGAGATATAACTCTGGATGCTCCCCAGAGGCCCTGCCCGAGTCCCAGTCCCTTCCCTTCTCCTGCAGAGGGACTCACTTCCTGCTTTCGTCTTTTATTATTCCCGTACTTTTCTTTACAGTACGTTTCTTTCACCGCGTATGTGTGCATCCCTAAACAATATGCCATTTAGTTTTGGAACTTTCTGTTGTCTTTTGGAGACAGGGTCTTGCTCTATTGCCTCGACTGTAGTTTTGAACTTTGAGGTGAAGAAATGCTCTTGTGTGGCTGCTCCTACGCTGCATGGCTCTGAGCATCTGCTCGATGTCTATTTTTGTCCTCCATTCTCCCCCGAGATCCACCCACACGGACACGGTTCATTTTCATTGCTGCGTGATCTCCCATCTCCGTTCTCTTCCTGAGACCCACCCACTTGGACATGATTCAGTTTCACTGCTGTGTGATCTCCCGTCGTCTGAGGGGAGCATGGGAAATGTCTTCATCTTCCTGTGGATGAGGGTTTGGCCAGGCTGGGGCCCTGAGGACTGTGTTGGTAGCAACACTCTTGGGCATATCTTTTGTACACAAGTGCACGTTTCTTCTGGCCAGTCAGTAGCTTTCAGTTTTTTTTTTTTTTTTTTTTTTTGAGACAGAGTCTCGCGCCCAGGCTGGAGTGCAGTGGCCGGATCTCAGCTCACTGCAAGCTCCGCCTCCTGGGTTTAGGCCATTGTCCTGCCTCAGCCTCCTGTGGAGCTGGGACTACAGGCGCCCGCCACCTCGCCTGGCTAGTTTTTTTTGTATTTTTTAGTAGAGACGGGGTTTCACCGTGTTAGCCAGGATGGTCTCGATCTCCT
>NW_022307912.1:0-1453 GCF_002776525.5 Piliocolobus tephrosceles | reverse complement strand
CTGAGTGACAGAGGGAGACTCTGTCTCAAAAAAAAAAAAAAAAAAAAAAAAAGAAAGAAAGAAAGAAACAACAACAACAAAATTAAAATGGACAAAATACTTGAATATGAATAGCCACTTCACCAAAGAAAATATACAGATGACAAGTAAGCATATGAAAATGTGTTCAACACCTTATGTCATTAGAGAATTGCAAATTAAAACAGTGAGATACGCACCTATTGGAATGGCCAGAATCCAGAACATTGACAATAGCTAATGCTGGTGAGGATGTGGAGCAACAGGAACTCTCATTTACTGCTGGCAGGAATGCAAAATGGTACAGCCACTTTGGAAGACAGTTTAGTGGTTTTTTACAGAATTAAGCTTCCTTTTATCATATAATCCAGAAATCATGCTTCTTAATATTTACCCAAATGGATTGAAAACTTAAGTCTACACAAAATCCCGTACAGCAGATGTTTGTAGCAGCTTTATTCATAACTGCAAAAACTTGGAAGCTACAAAAATGTCTTTTAGTAGGATAAAGAATAACTTAACTGTGATAAATCCAGTCATTTGGCACCAAAAGGAAATAAGACAGCAAGCCATGAAAAGAGATGGAAGAAATAAATTTATGTGATGAAAAGAGAGAAACCAAACTTAAAAGTCTACAAACGATTAATATTAATATATACATTCTAACTGTAAGATCATCTAGGAAAGAAAAAACCGGGAAGACTGTAAAAGGATCTGTGTTTGCCAAGAGTTAAGGGGATGAATAAGTGAAGCACAGAGACTTTTTAGGATAGTGAAACTATTTTGTATGATAATGCATTGATAGATACATGTCATTATACATTTGTCAAACTCCACAAAATGTACAACACTAAGCATGAACCCAATGGAAACTCTCAACTTTACCTGATAATATTACATCAATATAGGTTCATCTTTGGTAAAAGATGAGTAACTGTGGTGCAGGATGTCTGTAGTGGGGAAGGTTGTGTGTGTGTGTGTGTTTGAGAATGAGGGTATGTATAAACTCTGTAATTTCCACTTAATTTTACTGTGAACCTAAAACGTCTTTATAAAATAAAGTTTATTAACTTGGAAAAAAGGACTTGTGCTGATTTGAATTTGAAAAAAATGAAAAATTTAAGTTGTGACAGATTGCTTTCTACCTTGATTAGTTGGATATCTGCGTTGATTCTCATGGCATGATATATAACAAACTGGGTGAAGAGTTGTACAATTAATCACAGGAAAATGAGGCAAACAGGAAGTTAATCTAACATTAATGTTCCCTATTCCATGAAGGCAGGCTGAAGAATGCTGCAAATACTCCATTTCACTTCATTTGTCTTGCTTTTTCATAGAGATGTGCATAATTAAATCCAAGTGTAAGTATTTCCAGAAACACGTGACTCAGAAAGACATTCACGTCTTCTCATCTTTCTGATAACTTCATGAA
>NW_022307911.1:0-2399 GCF_002776525.5 Piliocolobus tephrosceles | reverse complement strand
CAGGGTATCAGGGACCCTGTGGGGATGGGGTGGAATCTGGAGGGTGAGCCTTCTTCCCCAGGCTGGGAGTGCAGGAGATGAGACTGGGGCCTCTACATCTGAGTGTCCCCCAAACCAGCACTCATGTTGTGAGCAAACAAAGAAATCACGTTACTTCTTCCAGCTGATGTTCCACTGGTTTCTTCTGTTGTTCCTGTGGGGAGAGTCAAATTAAGGTGATGGAGGGTGGCCCCCTCAACTCTATTCCCCAGGCCAGGAAGCGGTAGGCAGGGGCCAGGAATGAATTTTAAAGGCAAAGTTCTCAGATCCAAGGGGAACACGAACTGGTCAACTCTCCTCAAGCGCCCAAGGACAGAGGATTTGGGTCTTTGTTGGTTTCCACCCACAGCCACAGAACTCAAAGTCTGAATGTGGAATCTCTTGAGAGGACAGTAACATAAACCTCTAGAGATGGAGTTTGAGAAAGGCCCCCTCTTCCGCCGGCTTGTCATTTAGAAAAGTGTGTTCATTCAATAAACATTCACTGAGCACCTATGGGCCAGGTACGGTTCTTCACAGCAGATATAGGCAAGAAAAGGACAGTCAGGAGCCCTTGGCCCTGAGGTTTCCATTCTAGGCGGCCTTTAAATCTCGGACTCTCACAGCTAACAGAGACCTTTGATACTCACTACCTCCTCTGGAAACACGAGTCCAGAAAGGAGAGGCGGCTTGTCCAGAATCAAAGAGCAAATTAGGGACTGAGTCACAGCAGAAATACGGGGCCGCTGACAAGCAGTCAGGCTCGCACTTCCCCGAGAGGCCACAACCCCAGGGCGTGTGTAGCAAGGACTAGAGCAGGGGTGTGTGGAGAGGAGAGAGTCGGCAAAGAGGGCAGCAAAAGAACAGCCATGCTGCGTGCTCTGGGGTCCCTCCAGGTGAGGTCTGGGCACCCCAGCTCCCTATTTGTCCTTGGCACCGGGGGCCCGCAGCCCCTTTCTTCAGGGCCCCAAGGGAAAACTGAAGCCCAGGATTGGCAGCGTGGAGTCAGGGGACCCCACTGGACTCTTACCAAAGATTTGATGGTCTTCTTCAGTTGACTGATTTTCACGGACCTCGAGTCCAGGGCTGCTGGTAGTTCTTGGCAGGAGCTCTGAGGTGCATGCAGAGAGGAGGAGGTGGAGGAGGAGTCGGGGGAGGGGTAGAGAGAACAATCATTAGGGCTGGGGTGTGTGTGGGCTGTCTCAGCTGGCAGAGGGGCACCCACTCCCCGCTGTGGGAGGAGGTTGGAGGGTTGGCCTGCAGGGTCACTGCCCCTCCGCCCACAGCCTCTTACCTCCAGATCCTTGAGGGGTGCAGATGACGTAGGGCCGTCCCCGAGGATACCCGTTGCTGACTACAAGAGATGAGAATGCACGTGGAGATGTTCTGTTCCCCTCAGTGTCAGACCCCTCTGACTTCCTTTCTTCCCCGTCAACTGGCAACATTTTCTTTTCTGCCTATGTTGTACCCTTTGTCCCATAACTCCTTTGTGCCAACTTCTCTCATGGTTTTTATCTCCCCACCATCCCACCCTGGGGCCCTTTCAGTGACTCCTGATGACAAGTGGCTGTTCTCATTGTCCTGGCTTCCCCTTGAGACTGGGGATGAGGAAAATCCAACAGCAATGACCATATCCTGGTGTCCTGGGTGTTTACAGCAGGCCATGTACTAGGGATTAACATAAAATGCTAACAGATCTCATTTAAACCTCACAAATGGAAGTCAAACAATAATACCACCTCTATTATACACATGTGCAAGGAGAGGCCCAAAGAGCTCAAGCCACTCACCCTAAATCCTATCCCTAGCAGACAGAGAGGCAGGATTCAAACCCAGAGTTCTGAACCAGTACCCAACAGTCCATCCACAATCTTAACCATTACCCTCTACTGCCCCTTGTGCCCCCTGTCCCCAGGAGCCTGGTCAGCCAAGACTCACATCCCCAGGTGAGTGGCAACCACCAGAAGTGGCTGTCTCAGGGACACTGCCATTTGTTTCCCTGTTCTTCGCTCCTGCTGGACCACCAGGGCTGTTTCTCTGCCAATATTCTTTAAACTGTGGGAAAGAAGAGCAGTAATCCTCATGAGAACCATCAGCCCCTACAGCCACATCCTCCTTTACAGTTTTTACAAAATACTCTTATACACCATCTGATTTAATGACACCAACAACTGTACAAGTTGTTGTCACAATCATTTAGTAACTGAGAGGGATTGATATGGATATGAAAAAAAAAAAAGAAGAAAAGGAAAAGGCAATACTGAAACTTTGAAACTCAGTCTTCTGACTCCAAGCTCTGGGGTTTTACCAAGAATCAGCAACTGCCAAGAACAAAAACCAGAGGCAGAGGTAGAAAACTAAACATTAAGTAGGCAGGAACT
>NW_022307909.1:0-2077 GCF_002776525.5 Piliocolobus tephrosceles | reverse complement strand
GTGTTTGACTTATGACCTAAGTAGCTGGGCAGGCTGATAAGAACAGAAAAAGTGAGGTATTTTGCAGGCTAGTGAAATTTCAACTTAGACTAAACTTTGTTCGAGTGATGGGAACTAAGTGGGGTAGAGAGGGGGCCCAACAAGCAGGCATTGCCTATCCAAGCAGGAGCCTGGCATATCCTATTTCTTCTGTGCTTTGCTGACCTAAACAGGTTCAAGGCACTTTGTTTTAAATATGGACCACTGTATACATTATTTCCTTCACCTGATTTCTTTCTTTCTCAATTAACTTTGATATAAGAATATGATGAGGAACATAAGGTACAACATACACAATAGTCCTTGTTGGGATGGAGTTTAGTGGGAGTGTCTTCCCATGTAATACATGACATGCTAGGATGTTTTTGAAGGACAGCATCCATCATCAACTGTAATGCAGAGGCATTTTCCTCACACTAGTTTTTCTCCTTGGATTAGGCATTGTGTGTTTACCAATCTAAATCAACCCCAAAGATAAATTCTGTGGGAAAAGCTCTTGTCTTTTTCACAGTGGTCCTCTGTGCTAGAATGTTTGGCCTTTGACCCTTGACTCAACCACTGTTTCACAACGAACAGATCTGTGTAAGGCATGCAGCAGAATTGATCTGATCCTCATAGCATCTTCTTTTGTCTTGTTTCAGATTTTACCATCACGTGTCCAGGGTACGTACCTTCAACTAACTCACTTTCTGAGAAACAAACTTCCTGGTTTAATATATACAAACCTTAATCCAGGTTTCTGTATATGCTCTCACCAGACCTTAATATTGGGGGTCTGGTGAGAGCAAATGATTTTGCAAGTGGATAACTATGACCAGAGGGGCTGTAGAAATGTGTGTGAACCCAGAGGACCAACCAGGAGATTTTGTGTGAGCCAGTGTTTCTTCACCTGGAGTAGAAGTGAGTGCACCTCTCACTGACTTATCCTGATGTTGGTGGTTCTAAAGAGTGGATTCTGGGCCTGGCATGGTGGCTCACACCTATAATTCCAGCACGTTGGGAGGCTGCGGTGGGCGGATCGTGAGGTCAGGAGATCGAGACCATCCTGGCTAGTATGGTGAAACCCCGTCTCTACTAAATATACAAAATTTAGCCGGGCATGGTGGCAGGTGCCTGTAGTCCCAGCCACTCGGGAGGCTGAGGCAGGAGAATGGCGTGAACATGGGAAGCATAGCTTGCAGTGAGCCGAGATCGCGCCACTGCACTCCAGCCTGGGCGACAGAGTGAGACTTCATCTCAAAAAAAAAAAAAAAAAAAAAAAAGAGTGGATTCTGGAGAATCTCAGCAGGAAAGAGGATGCCTTTCCACATAGGCAACAAGACTTCTGGTGGGATCTAATAAAACAGCATTTCCAGCAACCTTCAGGTTATACCTGCTGCTTAGGAGGCTTAGCGAGAGTTGAGAAAGAGAAAAAGAAAAACTAAATATAAGCTGAGTTTGTTATTTTCAGAGTTTAATGTCATCGTGGTGAGAAGTACTATGTTATGGGCTTTTGAGTATCCTGTGTTTTCAATCACCTCTTCTTGCTTTAGTATTTAAAGATGATTTTTCTGAGAACACCTGCTCTTTTCTGCCTCTGCCACTGCAATATGTCAGAGCCTTTGGTTTGGAACACAGTTCTGTCACGGGCAGTTACTTAATCCTGGAGACAGAATTCTTCTGCGGTGTGCCCAGATGCATAGGAGAAATGGATCCTCACCTTATGAACTGTTAGGTTTCATGGCAGCACATTCATTTGTCTGTCCTTGCTGTTTACCTCTGGTATCAAGACATCTCCCTGGACAGGGAGGACAGAATGAAAATCACTCTGGGCTCATTGCAAAAGCTCCAGTGTCTTGGAAATGGAGGGAGAAGCACAACCTTGAGCACACTGTCAGCATTCCATTTCTTCATTTGAAGGAGAATATGCGGTTTTACCATCATTTGTGGAAGAGGCTTTCCTTTCCCCATTGTGTATTCTTGGCACCTTTCTTGAAGGTCAGCTGACTCTGTATGTGTGCATTTAATTCTGGGCTCTGTCCTATACCTGTGATACTTA
>NW_022307908.1:5407-7562 GCF_002776525.5 Piliocolobus tephrosceles | reverse complement strand
ACCCAAAGGGGGTTGCCGTTGCCGGGTTTATATCCCGATCATTGTCCCTCCCCCTGTGCTCTCAGGTGATAGATGATTGGCTATTTCTTTACCTCCTGTTTTAGCCTAATTAGCATTTTAGTGAGCTCTCTTTACTACCTGACTGGTCGGGTGTGAACTAAGTTGCAAGCCCCGTGTTTAAAGGTGGATGTGGTCACCTTCCCAGCTAGGCTTAGGGATTCTTAGTTGGCCTAGGAAATCCAGCTAGTTCTGTCTCTCAATGTGTCCTTTTGCATCTGTCTTCTTTCACAAGAATCACGTTTTCAAGATTCACCCACATTGTATGTGGAAAAAAACACAAGAAAAAACAAAAGCTACTCCCCAAATGCTTGGGAAGACTGATTTGAATGATAATAAAACTCTCCCACACAGCTGGCTGTGCGTGAATTACTCTTTTTCGTTGTGGTGTTGTTGTTGCTGTTTTTGGAGACAGTCTTGCTCTGTTGCCCAGGTTGGAGTGCAGTGGCATGATCTCGGCTCACTGCCACCTCCAGTTCCTGGGTTTAAGTGATTCTCTTGCCCCAGCCTCCCGAGAAGCTGGGACTACAGGTGTGTGCCACCATGCCTGGCTAATTTTTGTATTTTTAGTAGAGACGGGGTTTTGCTGTGTTAGTTAAGCTGGTCTTGAACTCCTGACCTCGGGTGATCCACCCACTGTGGCCTCTCAAAGTGCTGGGATTACAGGCGTGAGCCACTGTACCCAGCTGAATTATTCTTTCTCTATTGCAATTCCCCTGTCTTGATGAATCAGCTCTGTTGAGGCAGTGGGCAAAGTGAACCACTTGGGCGGTTACACTATGATTGCAGAGTGTTAAGCAGTTGCAGTAGAGGCTGTGTGGCTGCAAAGCTGAAGACGTATACTACCTGTCCCTTTGCAGAAAACATTTACTGACTCTTTTTTTTTTTGAGATGGAGTCTCACTCTGTCGCCCAGGCTGGACTGCAATGGCGCAATCTGGGCTCACTGCAACCTCTGCCTCCCAGGTTCAAAAGATTCTCCTGCCTTGGCCTCCCAAGTAGCTGGGATTACAGGCGCATGCCACCACATCCGGCTAGTTTTCGTATTTTTAATAGAGACGGGGTTTCACCATGTTGGCCAGGCTGGTCTCGAACTCCTGACCTCAGATGATCTGCCCGCCTCGGCCTCTCAAAGTGCTGGGATTACAGGCGTGAACCACTGTGCCCAGTTGTTTGCTGACTCTTGTCCTAGATTTTTTTTCTTTTTTCAGAGTGAGACAGGGTCTCACTTTGTCACGAAAGCTTGAGTGCAGTGGCACAGTCAAAGCTCACTGCAGCCTTGACCTCCTGTGCTCAGTGATCCTCCCACTCAGGCTTCTGAGCAGTTGGGACTACAGGTGTGCACCACCACGCCTGACTAATTTTTAATTTTTAGTAGAGACAGGGTCTCACTAAGGTGCCCAGGCTGGTCTCAAACTCCTGGGCTCAGGCAATCTGCCCACCTCAGCCTCCCAACATGCTGGGATTACACGGGTAAACCACCTTGCCAGCCTGTCCTAGATCATTAGGTAAACCGTGGGTGGACCTAGTAAATGAGGCTCCAGGTGACAGCCAAGTGCGAGCCGTGTCATTGTTTACATATTCCGGAGCATTTTCCCAAACAGTGGTCACACACAGGAGCCAAAAGCCTGGGGTTGCCACCTGGATCCTCCCCTGCCTGGGTGGGTTGAATCCTAGGGCAGGTCAGAGAGCTGACAGCTTGAACCTGCCCAAGTCCCCTCCAGGTGCCACAGGGAGCCTCGGCTGGATACTCTGTGCCTCTGTTATCCCACCAGGAAAATGGGAGGGACGATAAGAAGACCCCTCAGAGGACTGGCCGGGCGCAGTGGCTCATGACTGTAATCCCAGTACTTTGGGAGGCCGAGGCGGGTGGATCACAAGGTCAGGAGTTCGAGACCATCCTGGCTAACACGGTGAAACCCCGTCTCTACTAAAAATACAAAAACTTAGCCGGGTGAGGTGGTGGGCGCCTGTAGTCCCAGCTACTCGGGAGGCTGAGGCAGGAGAATGGCGTGAACCTGGGAGGTGGAGCTTGCAGTGAGCTGAGATCCAGCCACTGCACTCCAGCCTGGGCGACAGAGCGAGACTCCGTCTCAAAA
>NW_022307908.1:0-5307 GCF_002776525.5 Piliocolobus tephrosceles | reverse complement strand
GCCCCTTCCTGTCGCCAGCTGCTTCCCTTCCCCAGCCCGGCCCCAGAGAGCTGCAGAAGTCAGAGTTCTGATCTCTTTCTGGAAAAATCTTTGTCCTCCACTAGGGCACTTCAGGTAGACGTCGGAGCCTCCAGGCTGGACCCTAGGGCCTTCAGTCTCTTTGTTTAAAAAAAAAAAGGAGGGGTGGGCATGTTGGAGGAGGAAGTGGAGGAAGGGAAGCTGGACAGTCCACCCTCACTCCTGGCGGTGCCGGAGGGGCATGAGGGAGCTGTAGGCAGGGTGGGCCTCACCCTTGGCCCTGGAGCAGGCTCCTGGCAGTGGGAGTGGAGACAGACAGCCTGGGGCGCTCAAGGGAGGTTTTGGGCAGCTTCAGTCCTGGGTGCTCTCTGGGCCCCCATTTGCTGGGCCCTACCTGTTTGCCCTGAGGCTCAGAAAACCTTTTGGTTGTTTTTATGCGACTAGACAGACACTGACCTCAGGACTAGGAATCCTACTCCTAGGTATTTATACAAATCACATTCGGGAAATGTTCTTAGCAGCTTCACGCATAAATAGCCCAAAGCTAGAACCAGAAAAGCCTGTGAAGAGGCAAATCCATTTTCCATCCTCCGAGGATGTAGGCTGCTCACTGGAGGTGCCTAAGGATGGGCCTCCACTCAGCCACGGGAAAGGAAGGACCTTGCTCAGCCACGGAAAAGGATGACCCTCCGTTCAGCCACGGGAAAGGATAGATGCTGCTCAGCCATGGAAACAGCCAGAGGGATGAGTGCACATGGGCCCAAACCAAGATGCAAACGAAGAGACTGGGCTGCAGAGTCCACTTCTGTGGGATTCTAGAAAATGCAAAGTCATTGATAGTGTTGAAATCATATCACTGTGGCCCTGGGGTGGGGTCTGAATGGGAAAGGGCAGCGGATAACTTCTGGGCCATGGCAATGCTCTGTGGTGACCGGCAGTGGATAAACAGGTTTGTACATTTGTCGAAACTCACTGAACTGAACTCTTAGAATGTGAACCTTTTTTTTTTTTTGAGACGGAGTCTCGCTCTATCGCCCAGGCTGGAATGCAGTGGCGCGATCTCGGCTCACTGCAAGCTCCGCCTCCCCGGTTCATGCCATTCTCCTGCCTCACCCTCCCGAGCGGCTAGGACTGCAGGCGCCCGCCACCTCGCCCGGCTAGTTTTTTGTATTTTTTAGTAGAGACGGGGTTTCACCGTGTTAGCCAGGATGGTCTGGATCTCCTGACCTCGTGATCCGCCCACCTCGGCCTCCCAGAGTGCCGGGATTACAGGCGTGAGCCACCGCGCCTGGCCAGAATGTGAACCTTTAATTGTAATGTGGATTATACCTCTCGATAAAGTTGATTTTTTTTTTTTTTTTTTTGAGACAGAGTCCAACTCTGTCACCAGGCTGGAGTTCAGTGCCATGATCTTGGCTCACTGCAACCTCTGCCTCCCAGGTTCAAGCGAGTCTCCTGCCGCAGCCTCCTTAGTAGCTGGGCTTACAGCATGTGCCACCACACCCAGCTGATTTTTTTTTTGTATTTTTAGTAGAGACGAGGTTTCACCTTGTTGGCCAGGATGGTCTTGATCTCCTGATCTCATGATCCGCACACCTCCACCTCCCAAAGTGCTGGGATTACAGGTGTGAGTCACTGCACCCCACTGGGGAGTAGAGTTTTTAAGGATAATTTGGTGGGTGGGGGGAAGCCAGTGAGCCAGGGGTGCTGATTGGTCAGAGTTGAAATCACAGCAAGTGGAAGCTGTCTTTCTTTTTGCCCTGAGTAGGTTCCTGGGTGGGGGCCACAAGATCAGACAAGCCAGTTTATCCATCTGGGTGGAGCCAGCTGATCCATCAAGTGCAGGGTCTGCAAAATATCTCAAGCACTAATCTCAGAAGCAGTATAGGGAGGGTCAGAATCTTGTAGCCTCCAGCTGCATGACTCCTAAACCATAATTTCTAATCCCGTGGCTAATGTTAGACTAGTCCCCAGGCAAGAAGGAGGTTTGCTTTGGGAAAGGGCTGTTACTGTCTTTGTTTTAAACTATAAACGACAAGTTAAATTTCTCCCAAAGTTAGTTTAGCCTATGCCCAGGAATGAACAAAGACAGCTTGGAGGTTAGAAGCAAGATGGAGTTGGTTAAGTTAGATCTCTTTCACTGTCTCAGTCATAATTTTACAAAGGCGATGTCAGTAGCACTAAAAAAGGCACAGACAACCAATAAACGCAGGTCGTGGCTTCAGGAAAACTTTATTTACAAAAGCAGGTAGTTAACATCCAGAATATGTAACCAGCTCCTACAACTTAGCAGAAAAAAATCAAGCCACCAGATAACAAAATGGGCAAAGCACTTGAATAGACATTTCTCCAAAGGACATACACAAATGGCCAGTAAGCACATACAAATGTTGACAAAAAGAGTCAAAGTCTGCAAAATATTTGAAGAGATTTATTCTGAGTCAAACACAAGTGACCCTGGCCCCTGACACAGCCTCAGGAGGTCCTGAGAACCTGTGCCCAAGGTGGTCGGGGCGCTGCTTGGTTTTATACATTTTAGGGAGGCAGGAGACATCAATCAAATACATTTAAGAAACACATTGGTTTGGTCTGGAAGGGTGGGACAACTCAAAGGGGTGGTGGGCAGGCTTCCAGGCTACAGGTACATTTAAACATTTTCTGGTTGACAATTGGTTGAGTTTGTCTAAAAACCTGGGATCCATAGAAAGGAAATGTTCAGGTTAAGATGAAAGATTGTGGAGGCCAAAATTCCTTTGAGGTCTTACAGTGGCTGCCCTTAGAGACAATAAGGGAAAAATAATTCCTATGCTAGACTTTCAGTTAATCTCTTTAGGATAGGGAGGGCCTGGAAGAAAAAGATCTAGTTATGTTAATAGAGATTCTTTACAGATGCAAATTTTCCCCCACAAAGGAGGGCTTTGCAAAGCCTTCAAAATATGGCTAACCAGGCCGGGTACTGTGGCTCATGCCTGTAATCCTAGTACTTTGGGAGGCTGAGGCGGGTGGATCATGAGGTCAGGAGATCGAGACCATCCTGGCTAACACGGTGAAATCCCGTCTCTACTAAAGACAAGAAATTAGCCGGGTGTGGTGGCAGGCGCCTGTAGTCCCAGCTACTCTCGGAGGCTGAGGCAGGAGAATGGTGTGAACCTGGGAGATGGAGCTTGCAGGGAGCCGAGAACGCGCCACTGCACTCCAGCCTAAAAAAAACCCAAAAAACAAAAAATATATATATATGGCTAACCAGCATGGTGGCTCACACCTGTAATCCCAGCACTTTGAGAGGCCAAGGTGGTGGATCACCTGAGGTCAGGAGTTCGAGATCAGCCTGGCCAACATGGAGAAACTCCCTCTCTACTACAAATACAAAAATTGGGAAGGGCGTGATGGTTCACGCCTGTAATCCCAGCCTTTTGGGAGGCCGAGGCGGCCTGAGGTTGGGAGTTTGAGACCAGCCTGACCAACATGGTGAAACCCGTCTCTACTAACAATACAAAAATTAGCCTAGTGGAGTGGCACGTGCCTGTAATCCCAGCTAGTTGGGAGGCTGAGGCAGGAGAATTGCTTGAACCCGGGAGGCAGAAGTTGCAGTGAGCTGAGATTGTGCCACTCCACTCCAGCCTGGGTGACAGAGAGAGACTCTGTCTAAAAAAAAAAATTAATTAAAAAAAAAAAGTAAGTCACAACATACAGGATTAAATAAAACCCATCTGGTGAGAATTTGTGGGTAGGGCATGACTCTCCAGACCCCTTAGATAAGAATTTGGGCAAGATAAAAAATATCAGAGTTTAGTCCTTAGAGAAATGCAAATCAAAACCACAGTCAGGCCAGATGCAGTGGCTCACGCCTGAAATCCCAGCACTTTGGGAGGCCGATGCAGGTGGATCACTTGAGGTCAGGAGGATCACTGAGACCAGCCTGGCCAACATGGTGAAACCCCATCTCTACTAAAAATAAAACATGTAGGCCAGGCATGGTGGCTCACTCCTGTAATTCCAGCACTTTGGGAGGCCAAGGTGGGCAGATCGCCTGAGCTCAGGAGTTCAACACCAGCCTAGGCAACACAGTGAAACTGTCTCTACTAAAATACAAAAAAAAATTAGCCGGGTGTGGCAGCATGTGCCTGTAATCCCAGCTACTCAGGAGGCTGAGGCAGGAGAATTGCTTGAACCTGGGAGGCAGAGGTTGCAGTCAGCTGAGATTGTGCCACTGCACTCCAGCCTGGGTTACAGAGCAAGACTCAGTCTCTAAAAAAAAAAAAGCCAAAACAAAACAAAAATTAGCTCCAGGTGCGGTGGCTCATGCCTGTAATACCAGCACTTTGGGAGGCTGAGGCAGGCAGATTATAAGGTGGAGAGATCGAGACCATCCTGGCCAACTTGGTGAAACCCTGTGTCTACTAAAAATACAAAAATTAGCTGGGCATGGTAGTGCGTGCCTATAGTACTAGCTACCCGGGAAGCTGAGGCAGGAGAATTGCTTGAACCCAGGAGGCGGAGGTTGCAGTGAGCTGGGATCACTTCATTGCACTCCAGCCTGGGCCGCAAGAGCAAAGCTCTGTCTCCAAAAACAAAAAAAATTTTAGCCAGGCATGGCATGCATCTGTAATCCCAGCTACTCAGGAGGCTGAGGCAGGAGAATCACTTGAACCTGAGAGGCAGAGGTTTCAGTGAGCTGAGATCGTGCCACCGCACTCCAGCCTGGGCGAAAAGATCAAAACTCTGTCTCTATCTCAAAAAAAAAAAAAGTACAATGAGATATTAGTTCACACCCATGGGTACTATTGAAAGGAACTAATGGAAAGAAACAAGTGTTGGTGGTGGAGAATGGGAACGCGTGGGTGTTGCTGTAGGGAAGGTAACATGATGCGGATGTTGTGGAAAATGATGTGGAGGTTCCTGAAGAAATTAAACAACATTCCCTACAATCCAGCAATTCCACTCCTGGGTATATATTCCAAAGAAGTGAAGGTAGGGACCCAAACAGTTATCTGGCCTCTGAGCCCAAGCTAAGCCACCATCATATCCCCTGTGACCTGCACGTATCCATCCAGATGGCCTGGAGCAACTGAAGATCCACAAAAGAAGTGAAAATAGTCTCGCCGGGCGCGGTGGCTCAAGCCTGTAATCCCAGCACTTTGGGAGGCCGAGACGGGCGGATCACGAGGTCAGGAGATCGAGACCATCCTGGCTAACACGGTGAAACCCCGTCTCTACTAAAAATACAAAAACTAGCCGGGCGAGGTGGCGGGCGCCTGTAGTCCCAGCTACTCGGGAGGCTGAGGCAGG
>NW_022307906.1:0-7343 GCF_002776525.5 Piliocolobus tephrosceles | reverse complement strand
TTTCTTTTGCCTCCTCTGACTATTTTCAAGTAGTCTGTCTTCAGGCTCACTAATTATTTCCTCTGCTTGATCAATTCTGCTATTAAGAGACTCTGATTCATTCTTCAGTATGTCAATTGCATTTTGAACTCCAGAATTTCTGCTTGATTTTTTTTTTTTTTTTTTGAGATGAAGTCTCACTCTGTCACCCAGGCTGGAGTGCAGTGGCATGATCTCAGCTCACCACAACCTCTGCCTCCCAGGTTCAAGCAATTCTCATGCCTCAGCATCCCAAGTAGCTGGGATTACAGATATGCATCACCATGCCTAATTTTTGTATTTTAGTAGAGACGGCGTTTCACCATGTTGTCCAGGCTGGTCTGGAACTCCTGACCTCAGGTGATCCACTCACCTCGGCTTTCCAAAGTGCTGGGATTAAAGGCATCAGTGACTGTGCTTGGCCTTGATTCTTTTAAATTATTTAAATCTCTTCATTATATTTATCTGTGGAATTCTGAATTCCTTCTCTCTGTTATCTTGAATTTCTTTGAGTTTCCTCAAACAGCTACTTTGCATTCTCTGCCTGAAAGGTCACAAATCTCCATTTCTCCAGGATTGGTCTCTGGTGTCTTATTTAGTTCATTTGGTGAGGTCACGTTTTCCTGGATGGTTCTGATGCTTGTGGACATTTATCCCTGTCTGAGCATTGAAGAGTTAGGTATTTATTGTAGTCTTCTCAGTCTGGGCTTATTTGTACTCATCCTTCTTGGGAAAGCTTTTTAGATATTTGAAAGGACTTAGGTCTTGTGATCTAAGGCATCTCTACATTAGGGGGCATCCCAAGCCCAGTAACACTGTGGTTCTTGCAGACTCTTAGAGGTACTACCTTGATTATCTTTGATAAGATCCAGAAGAATTCTCTGGATTACCAGGCAGAGATGCTTGTTCTGTTCTCTTTTTCCTTTTTTTTTTTTAGATGGAGTTTCACTCTTGTTGCCCAGGCTGGAGTGCAATGGCACGATCTTGGCTCACCACAACCTCCACCTCCCGAGTTCAAGCGATTCTCCTGACTCAGCCTCCTGAGTAGCTGGGATTACAGGCATGCACCACCACACCCAGCTAATTTTGTATTTTTAGTAGAGATGGGGTTTCGCCATGTTGGTCAGGTTGGTCTCGAATTCCCGATCTCAGGTGATACATCTGCCTCGGCCTCCCAAAGTACTGGGATTAGAGGTGTGAGCCACTGCGCCTGGCCGATTCTCTTCTCTTTACTCCAAACAGTGTGTCTGTCTCTTGCTGTGTTCTGAGCCACCTGGAGTTGGGGCTGGGGTGACACAAGCACCCCAGTAGTCACCATCACTGAGACTGTGCCGGGTCAGACCTGAAGTGAGCACAGCACTGGGTCTTAACCAAGGCCTGCTGTAATCACTACCTGGCTACCTGTGTTTGCTCAAGGCCCTGAGGCTCTACAACCAGTAGGTGGCAATACCAGCCAGGCTTGTTTCCTTCCCTTCAGGGTGGCAGGTTCCCCCAGGCCCTGTGTGGGTCAAGAGGTGCTATCCAGGAGCCAGTGACTGCAGTAAAATAACTCAGAAGTCTACCTGGTGTTCTAGTTGTACCGTGGCTGAGCTGGCACTCAAATCATGAGATGCAGTCCTTTCCACTCTTCCCTCCCCTTTCCGCAGGCAGAGAAGCCTCACCCCATGGCCACCACCACCACAGGTCCATGGGGAGTACTGCCAGGCTACTGTCAATGTTCTCTTAGAGACCAAGGGCTCTTGAGTCAGCTTGTGGTGAAGCTGCGTGGCCTGGGACTCACCCTTCAGTGCAGTGGGCTCCGCTCTGGCTCAGGGAAGGTCCAGAAATGCCATCCAAGATCCAAGTCCTGGAATCAGGGATCCCAACAGCCCACTTGGTGCCTGCCCCACTGTGGACAAGCTGGTACCGAACATGCAAAAGTCCCTTTTGCTTTTCCCTCCACTTTTTTCAAGCAGAAGGAGTCGCTCCCCATAGCCACCACAGCTGAGAATGTTCTGAGTTTCACCCAAGGCCTATGGTGTACTACCAGGGTATTGCTGCTGGTTATTCAGGGCCCAAGGACTCTTCAGTCAGCAGGTGATGGGTCCTTCCAGGACTGAGTCCTTTCCTTCAAGACAGTGGGTTTCCTTCTAGCCCAGGGTGTGTTTAGAAATGTCATCCAGGAGCTAGGGCCTGCAAAGGGGACCTAATGACTATGACTGGTGCCCTATCCTCCTGTGGCTGAGCTGGTATTCAAAGTGCAAGATAAACTTCTCTTTACTCTTCCCTCTCCTCACCTCAAGCAGAAGGAAGGGGGCCTTTTTTGGAACTGTGAACTGTGCTGCCTGGAATTGGGAGGGGGTGGCATGAGCACTCCCTTAGCTGCCCTAACTGTTGTCTTAGTAGGTTGCATGCCCCCCAAGTCCACTGGCTCTGAACCAGCTCAGTACTAGGAATTGCCTCAGAGTTGCAGTCCTTGTGGCCTAGACTGCCTTCAAGTTTATTTAGGATTCCAGAGCATTTTAGCCCACAGTGGTAAGGCTCACTGGAACTCAAGTTCCAGCCACTGGCATGGATGATTCCCCTCTGACTAGAACTGATTATTTATTTATTTATTTAGAGATGGAGTTTTGCTCCTGTTGCCCAGGCTGGAGTGCAATGGTGCAGTCTCAGCTCACTGCGACCTCCGCCTCCTGGGTTCAAGCTATTCCCCTGGCTCAGCCTCCGAGGTAGCTGGGATTACAGGCATGCACCACCACGCCCAGCTAATTTTGTAATTTTAGTAGAGACAAGGTTTCTCCATGCTGGTCAGGCTGTTCTTGAACTCCTGACCTCAGGTGATCTGCCTGCCATGGCCTCCCAAAGTGCTGGGATTACAGGCATGCGCTACCGCATCCGGCCAAAACTCAAGTTTCTTAAGAGAGTGGGCAGGAACGTCAAGCCCACCTTACCAGCCACTAGAGCTGATTTAAATGCTCCCACTGTGGGTGGGCATCAGCTGAATTCAGCCTGGTTTTGCTTTCTACTTGTTGGTAGAAGAGCTGAGGCAGGACTGGCTTGTCTGTCCTAATATAAAAGAGTCTTGGAAGATGTCTGGGATCCAGGGTCTAAAACCCTTCATGGCCTTTGGAACATGAAGCTCTGTGCCAAAGGGTGGAGGGCTGCCCTGCCACACCACAAATCCAAGCCCAGGGCATAAAACCCCTCATGGCTTAGATGGAATCCAAGGCTCAGGGCATAAAACCCCTCGTAGCCTCTGGAAGGTGTACAGACTTGTTGGTTGCTCTCCCAGGCTCATAAACATATTCTGTATTTTCTCAAGCAGCAGAGCACATTCTATGTGCATCAAAGAAAATGCTAAACCGTCACAGACACTTGATGCACCACTACCTTTCTATCCTCACGCCCACACCTGTTTACCCCCACATCCTCACGACCTGCTTCTTTGTTTGATCACCAATAAACAGTGTGGGCTCCCAGAGCTCGAGGCCTTCGCAGCCTCCATACCGACATTGGCCCCCTGGACCCACCTTATGCACTCTCACTCTTAACTTGTCTTTTCTCATTTGACTCTGCTGGTTTGTAGCCCCCCATGGCCTGGTGTTGGGTCTGATCACCCCAACATTTCAGGCACCCAACATGGGGCTATGAACACCCCAGTGAAGGAACACTAGAGCATGCGGAAGCGGAAGACGCATTGTCAGAGGACATCTGAGGACAACTGAAAGAAGCTCGGTAGGTAAGCTGGGCACGTGGAAGAACCCGGATAACAATGGGACAGAATGAAAGTAAACATTCTGCTTATTTAAATTTCTTAAGGCATTTATTATGGAGAGGGGTAGTGAAAGTTAGTACTCAGAATTTATTAACACTCTTTAGTACAGTAGAGCAGTTTTGGCCATGGTTCCCAGAACAAGGGACAATGGAGCTAGATGAATGGGAAAGAACTGGCTGACATTTTTAAAAGGCATATAAAGAAGGAGCCAAAATTCCAGTTTCTGTTTGGTCAGCATGGGCATTGATAAAGGCAGCTCTTGAGCCATTTCAAACAGATGACGAGGCAAATTCAGATGAGGAAGAGGTAGATGAGTGCAAAAAATTAACTTCAGATTCTGAATATGAGGAACAGCAACCAGTGGAAATTGAAGAAAAGGGAAACTGAAAAAGATATATTTTACTAGCTTTCCACCTGCTGAATTAAGTGAATGGCCACCTCCTTCTCCTCCTAATGGGTGAGAAGATGAATTAGCTATAAAACTTACTGCTCCAGTAGCTGCAACATTAAAACCTGGAGCATTAAGAGGCCAAGGCAGGTGGATCACAAGGTCAGGAGATCGAGACCATCCTGACTAACATGGTGAAACCCTGTCTGTACTACAAATACAAAAAAAATTAGCCAGGCGTGGTGGCGGGCACCTGTAGTCCCAGCTAGGGAGGCTGAGGCAGGAGAATGGCGTGAACCTGGGAGGCAGAGCTTGCAGTGAGCTGAGATCGCACCACTGCACTCCAGCCTGGGCAACAGAGCAAGACTCCGTCTTAAAAAAAAAAAAAAATGCCTGGAGCAATTGGTGGTGCTATACAAAATTCTATTCAGAAGGCTAGAGCTGAAGGAGACCTAAAAGCATGGCAATTTCCCATTACTATAATCCAGTGAGGAGGACAGAATACAGCTAGTTGAGCCACCTTTCCTTTTAAGTTGTTAAAGGAATTCAAGCAAGCCATTAGTCAATAGGGGCCAAATTTTCCTTTTGTACAACCTTTACTAAAAAATGTGGCTCTCGATAATAAATTAATACCATATGACTGGGATACTTCAACAAAATCTGTTCTCACTCCATCTGAGTACTTGCAGTTTAAAACTTGGTGGGCTGATGAAGCTCAAGGCAAGAGAAAACACACAAGTACAGCCGCCTGTGCCTGTTTCCTTTGAACAGTTAATGGGCTTGGGCCCTAACTGGGGCCAATTAGACAATCAAGCAGTAATGAAAAATGTTGCCATTGTTCAGTTACGCACTGTGTGCTTACAGGCATGGAAAAAAAATGTTATAAGGAAAAAATATCCTTCTTTCATTAGACCTATGAGAGGCAAGGCTCATTTGGCTGAGTATATTAAGGCTTGTGATGGCACTGGGGGAAATTTACATAAGGCTAGTCTTTTGGCTCAAGCTGTGGCTGGACTAAAGGTGGGAAAAAATATGCCCTATTTCTCAGGCTCTTGTTTTAATTGTGGGCAATTTGGACACACAAAAAAGGAATGTAGAAAAGGAAATCAAAAGGCAAAAACTATTACCATCAATCAACAGAAAAGTCCCAGTGTATGCCCCTGATGTAAGAAGGGCAGTAACTGGGCAAATCAATGTCATTCTAAATTTAGCAAAGATGAGCAACCTCTTTTGGGAAATGGGAAGAGGGGCCCAAGACAAACCGAGGTGTGTCCGGCACAGTCAGTGCCCTTACAAGCATACAATAGTTGTCCCCCGCCACAGCAGTGCTGCCATAGATCTCTGCAGCACAATTCCTGTTTCCCTACTTCCTGGGGAGCTACCAAAGAAGGTCCCCATGGGAGTCAGGGGCCCTTTACCCTCAGGAACAGTTGGTCTATTGCTCGGAAGGTCTAATTTAAATTTAAGAGGTGTCACTGTACTCTTCTGAATCACTGAATCATCAATAATTGTACTCACTGAATCATAAATAATTGATTCTAATTATACAGGAGAGATTCAATTAGTTATTAGTTCCTCAGTTCCATGGTCTGCTTCCCCAGGAGAAAGAATTGTTCAGTTGTTACTGTTGCCTTATACAAAACTAGGAAGCCTTATACAAAACACAGTAAAAAGAAAAAAAAAAAAAAAAAAAAAAGGAGGCTTTGGTATGAATCCAGCAGGAAAAGCTGTATATTGGGTTAATCAAGTGTCTGATAAAAGACTTATTTGTACAGTAACCATGCAAGGAAAGGACTTTGTAAGGTTAGTAGATACTGGAGCTGAAGTTTCTATTATTGGTTTAAATCAATGGCCCTGGCATTGGCCTAAGCAAAAGGCATCCGTTGGTGGTGTTGGAGTAGGGGCTGCTTCAGAATTTTTCAAAGTTCTTTAATTTTGCCATGCCAAGGGCCGAATGTCCAAGTAGGGACAATTCAACCTATTATTACACCTATTCCTGTCAATCTATGGGGCAGAGACTTATGACAACAATGGGGTACTAAAATATCTATTCCTATGGATCAGTATAATAATAACAGTAAACAAATGATGAGAAAAATGGGATATCTCCTGGGGAAGGGACTGGGAAAAAAAAATAAAAATGGCCAACCAGAACTTTTAGAACTAAAAGGGCAAACAGATTGAACTGGATTAGGGTATCATTTTTAGGAGCGGCCATTGCTGAGCCTCAGGCTCCCATTCTGCTTGTTTGGTTAACTCCCAGACTGGTTTGGGTGGAGCAATGGCCGCTGAAACAGGAAAAGCTAGAGGCTTTAAAAGAATTAGTGCAGGAACAGTTACAAAAGGGACACATAGAGCCTACTTTCTCCCCCTTGGAATTCTCCTGTGTTTGTTATTAAGAAAAAATCAGGGAAGTGGAGAATGTTAACAGATTTGAGGGCCGTTAATGCTATAATTCAACCCATGGGCCCACTGAACCAGGGCTGCCCTCTCCAACAATGATCCCAAAATACTGGCCTCTTATAGTAATAGATTTAAAAGACTGCTTTTTTACCATTCCTTTAGCTACTCAAGATTATCAAAAAAATTGCTTTTACTGTTCCCGCTATAAATAACAAAGAACCAGCGGGCAGATACCATTGGAAAGTACTGCCACAAGGCACGTTAAATAGCCTATTTGTCAAACTTATATTGGAAAAGCTATTAAGCCAGTTAGAGAACAATTTAAAAAATGTCATATTATCCATTACGTGGATGATATTTTATGTGCAGCTGAAACTAGGGAGGAATTAATGCTGTGCTACAAACAGTTAGAAAGGCTGTAACTACAGCAGTGTTAATCATAGCCCCCGATAAAATCCAAACTTCTACTCCCTTTCAGTATTTATGAATGAAAGTAAAATAAAGTACTATTAAGCCTCAAAAAGTTCAAATCAGAAGAGACAATTTAAAGACTAAGTAATTTTCAAAAATTATTAGAAAACATTAACTGAATTTGTCCCACTTTAGGCACTCCTACTTATGCTATGTCTCACCTCTTTTCTACCTTACGAGGTGATTCTAACTTAAACAGTAAATGCTCCCTGTCCAAAGAGGCATTAGAGGAACTTCAATTAATTGAAGAAAAAATTTCTTGTTTTTTTTTTTGAGACGGAGTCTCGCTCTGTCGCCCAGGCTGGAGTG
>NW_022307905.1:0-2978 GCF_002776525.5 Piliocolobus tephrosceles | reverse complement strand
GGAAGGAATGGTTCCAAAGATTGTACTATGCTCACTCCACCATCACCCCTGAAAGTATCCTGACATCATCAGCCCTGGGTCAGAAGCTGTTTCTTTATACCTCTTGGCTTCGACTCACAGCCTAAATTCTGCCCCATTTCCTACATCTTGTAGATTTTGACAAACCTGTAGAGCCTAGATCTTCATTCCTAACAGGCCAAAGGGAGGTACACCAGAATTCTGTCCCTCTGAGACTGCAGGACATCTCAGCTTCCATCAACATGAAATTTTGCATCAAATATAGTTACTGCAGGTCCACCTCACAATGAGTAATGGAAGTTGAGACAACATCTCAGACCCTGTACAGTTTTTGGCCAAGCTTATTTAGTTTGGCAATGATTTTACTCTATAAATCAGTTGTGAAAATACTTAGGATTCATATTATTTAGTCTTTTAATCAGTCTGTTATTATTTTCAATGTATTTACTACACTTTTGCTTAATATTTCTGATAACCTTTGATGCAAAATTCTCAATATAATGGTGACAAACCAAATCCAGCAATACATCAAAAAGCTTATCCACCAAGATCAAGTCGGCCTCATTTCTTGGGCGCAAGGCTGGTTCAACATATGCAAATTAATAAATGTAATTCACCACATAAACAGAACTAAAGACAAAAACCCCGATTATTTCAGTTGACTTAGAAAAGGTCTTTGATAAAATTCAACATTCCTTTATGTTAAAAACTCTCATGAAACTAGGTATTGATGGAACATACCTCAAAATAATAAGAGCCATTTATGACAAACCCACAGTCAATATCATACTGAATAGGCAAAAGCTGGAAATATTCCATTTGAAATTTGACACAAGACAAGAATGCCCTCTCTCACCACTCCTATTCAATATAGTGTTGGAATTTCTGGCCAAGGCAATCAGGCAAGAGAAAGAAATAAATCATATTCAAACAGGAAAAGAGGAAGTCGAACTGTCTTTTTTTGCAGATGACATTATCCTATATCTATAAAATTCCATCACCTCAGCCCCAAAGATTTTTAAGCTACAAGCAACTTCAACAAAGTCTCAAGATACAAAATCAGTGCAAAAATCTCAAGCATTTTTATACACCAACAATAGACAAGAAGAGAGCCAAATCACAAATGAATTCCCATTTACAATCGCTACAAAGGGTATAAAATACCTAGGAATACAGCTAACAAAGCAAGTGAAGGATCTCTTCAAGGAGAACTACAAACCACTATTCAAGGAAACAAGAGAGGATACAAACAAATGGAAATACATTTCGTGCTCATGGGTAAGAAGAATCAATATGATGAAAATGGCCATACTTCCCAAAGTAATTCATAGATTCAATGCTATTCCCATAAACTACCATGGACATTTTTTACAAAATTAGAAAAAACTACTTCAAAATTTGTATGGAATGAGAAAAGAGCCCACATGCCCAGGGCAATCCTAAACAAAAATAACAAAGCTGGAGGCATCATGCTATCTGACTTCAAACCATATTACAAGGCTACAGTAACCCAAACAGCATGGTAGTGGAACAAAACAGACACATAGACCAATGGAATGGAATAGAGATATCAGAAATAAGACTGCACATCTACAACCATTTTATTTTGGATGAAAACAAGCAATGAGGAAAGCATTTCCTATTTAATAATAAATGGTGCTGGAAAAACTAGCTAGACATATGCAGAAAACTGAAACTGGACCCCTTCCTTATACCTTAAAGAAAAATGAACTGAAAATGGATCAAAGATTTAAATGTAAAACCCAAAATTATAAAAATCCAACCCCATATAAAAGTGGACAAAAACTGGGTGCGGTTGCTCATGCCTGTAATCCCAGAAGTTTGGGAAGGTGAGGTGGGCAGATAACTTGAGGCCAGGAGTTCAAGATCAACCTGGCCAAACTGGTGAAACTCAGTCTCTACTAAAAATACAATAAATTAGCCGGATGTGGTGGCAGGTGCCTGTAATCCCAACTACTCAGGAGGCTGAGACAGAAGAATTGCCTGAATCTGGGAGGCAGAAGTTGCAGTGACCCGAGATTGTGCCACTGAACTCCACCCTGGGTGACACAGCGAGACTCTGTCTTTATGAAAATAAAAATATTTTAAAAAGTGAGCAAAAGATATGAACAGACACTTCTCAAAAGAAGACATTTATGCAGCCAACAAACATGTGAAAAAAAAAAAGCCTAACATTACTGATCATCAGAGAAATACAAATCAAAACCACAGTGAGATGCCATCTCATGCCAGTCAGAATGGCAATTATTAAAAAGTCAAGAAACAACAGATGCTGGTGAGACTGTGGGGAAACAGGAACACTTTTACACTGTTGGAGTGAATGTAAATTCAACCACTGTGGAAGACAGTGTGGTGATTTTTCAAAGACATAGAATCAGAAATACCATTTGACCCAGCAATGCCATTACTGGGTATATACCCAAAGGAATATAAATTCTTGTATTATAAAGATACTTGCATGCATATGTTCATTGCCACACTATTCACAATAGCAAAGCCATGGAATTAACCCAAATGCCCATCAGTGACAGACTGGATACAGAAAATGTGATACATATACACCATGGAATACTAGGCAGCCATAAAAAGTAATGAGATCATATCCTTTGCAGGGACATGGATGAAGCTGGAAACCATTATTCTCAGCAAACTAATACAGGAACAGAAAGCCAAATACACATGTTCTCACTTAAAACCAAATACAGATGAACAACGAGAAAACATAGACACAGGGAGAGGAATAACATACACTGGAGCCTGCCTGGGGGTGAGTGGGGAGGGAGTGCATCAGAATAAATAGCTAACGCATGTGGGGCTGAATACCTAGGTTACGGGTTGATAGGTACAGCAAACCACCATAACACACACTTACCTATGTAACAAACCTGCACGTCCTGCACATGTATCCCTGAAGTTAAAATGAAATAAAATAAAATTTT
>NW_022307904.1:1444-5329 GCF_002776525.5 Piliocolobus tephrosceles | reverse complement strand
ATTATTATTATTATTATTTTTGAGACAGAGTCTCTCTCTGTTGCCCAGGCTGGAGTGCAGTGGCGTAATCTTGGCTTACTGCAGCCTCTGTCTCCTGGGTTCAAGTGATTCTCCTGTGTCAGGCTCCCGAATAGCTGGGATTACAGGTGTGAGCCCCCATGCCCGGCTAATTTCTGTATTTTTCGTAGAGATGGGGATTTCTCCATATTGGCCAGGCTGGTCTTGAACTCCTGACCTCAGGTGATCTACCTGCCTCCCAAAGTGTTGGGATTACAGGTGTGAGCCCCTGCGCCCGGTCTGCTCTCACAAAGTCTCTATGTTAAAGCATCGGGAGGAGGCAGGGATGCAGACAGACAACGCCATACAGAAATTTCAAACAATGCAGGATCAGAAGTGCTCTGAAGGGGAGAAAAGGAGGGTTAAGGGGCCAGCAGGTGCTGAGGAGCTGCTACTTTACACAGGGTGCTCATGGAAAGTTTCTCAGAAAAGGCGGCCTTTGGCCGAATGCAGTGGCTCACGTCTGTAATCCCAACACTTTGGGAGGCCGAGGCGGGTGGATCACCTGAGGCCAGGCGTTTAAGACCAGCCTGGCCAACATGGTGAAACCCCATCTCTACTAAAAATAAAAATAAAAAAAAATTGTTTTTAAATTAGCTGGGCGTGGTGGTGCACGCCTGTAATCCCAGCTACTCGGGAGGCTGAGACAGGAGAATCACTTGAACCTGGGAAGTGGAGGCTGCAGTGAGCCGAGATCGCGGCATTGCACTCTAGCATGGGCGAGAGAGCGAGACTCTGTCTCAAAAACAAAACAAAACAAAACAAAAACAAAAACATAAAAGGCCGCCTTTGAGCAGAGACTTGAACGACGTGAGGCAGCCAGGGGGTTCCATAAGGAAGGGAGGCAGGTGCAAGGCCTGAGAGGTGGGAGAGTGTTGGGTGTACTGAGGAACAGGGAAGAGGCCTGAGGGAGCCCTTTGGGAGGATCCAGTGTGCTGATGTCTACGGCGCTCCGTGTTCCTCACTCCCAAATTGCTGAAGGAGCCCTGGCCCTCCCCCACCTGAGAAAACTGGGCTTAGAAAGCTGCGTGAGGAATTGGGTGGCACAGGGGGCTGAAGCAAGGTGAAAGCCAGAGGGTGGGCCATCTGTGGACTCCTAGTACAGTGCTCTGTCAGCAGTCCTGGCCATCTCTACTCTGGAGCACCAGCTGAGGTTCTGCGTCTCTTTCTCATCATTGGGCTTTAGCCTCTTCTTCCTCCTGGTCTGTTTCCAGATCATCAGCTGGTGTTTGGCTCACGGGGTGGCCGGAGCTGCTGGGCGCGCCGGCGGCATCCGGGTCCATGCTGTTTTTCTGCTGGTTTCCCTTCTACCTGCTGGTGCCGCTGAGGCTGCTGGGCGCAGGGGAGGCCGGGCTGGAACTGGGGGATCTGTGGGTGTTGCTCAGACCTCTGGGTTCACCCTGGCGGGGGCCTGCAACTGCCTCAACCCTCTACTCTACATGGGTGGGGACCAGGCCCTCTGGTCCTGCCAAGGGGGAGGATCTGAAGATGCACAGGTGGCAGTGGGCACAGAGGATGGGGCCCTCGCCGACCTGTGAGAACCTGAAGGAAAATTCCTGAGGAGTCAGGAAGGGTGGGTGGGGAGGGGGCAGCCCCCCAACCTCCAGATAATGTGAGACTCTGAGCTGAGACCGAGATGATGGGAGGGGTGGGGAGGCAGAGATGGAGGAGCAGGGAAGAGGACAGAGACCCAGAGAGACAGGGGGACAGAGACACAGAGACAGGGGGACAGAGCCCCAGAGACAGAGGGACAGAGCCCCAGAGACGGGGGACAGAGCCCCAGAGAGGTAGAGAGAGACCCAGAGAGAAAGCAGTAAGAAGGAAGAGGTGATGCCGGGAGCAGGAGCGATGTGGCTGGAAGGGAGACACACAGAGGCACAGAGGGGAGGGGAGAGACCGGCCAGGCTGCTGGGAGGGGCAAGTGGGACACAGAAAAGGCCAAAGAGGCCAAGACTCAGTGAGAGACAGAAACATGGAGCACTCTAGTGAGAGACGGACATAGAGCCGGCACTGGAGGAACAGGAGGAGAGGGGAATCACCACTGAACAGGACAGACACAGTGACACACAGACAGAAGGACAGAGACTGAGAGAGGAGAGAGCCAGCTTTGAGAGAGCGAGAGGCAGGGAAAGCCTGGAACGCAGACGTGGCCTAGGAATTCGGCAAGTGGAACAAGGGTGACCACCCGCTGTGGCTGTCCCAGGACTGAGCGGTTCCTGAGATGTGGAACAGCCAGTGCTGAAGTCAGAAGTTGTGTGCAGAGCTTGCTGGTCCCCGCACGTGAGACAGAATGAGAGACAGGAGTGGGCCGCCACTTTTCTGGTTCCCGAAGGAGTCCGTTGTGAAATATGCAAGTGCCTGCTGATCGTGCGCCCCAGGCCCTCTGCCCTGGGGAACAATGTGCTTCACCTTCCTTCAGTGTCAGGCTCCTGAATGTTTCCAAACTGAAAGGTAAATTTGGCCCCATGTTTTGAGTCTTTGATGTATCCATGGAGCTCCCTCTGAAATGCGCTCAGCTCCAGGAAGAGGAAAATCAACCTCTTCATCTTCTAGGAACGCATTACAGTGAGGGCTGTTGACCCTGGCTGCACAGCAGAATCTCCAGGGAGAGCTTTTAACATAAAATCGATGTCCAGGCCCCATCCCCAGACCTTGCGGTTTAAGTGGTCCAGGGTGGAGCTCGGCTCTGGGAATTTCAAAACCTCCCCAGGGACTTCTGCGGGCAGCTGGGCTGAGACCCATCTATCTGTGGTTGTGAAAATACAATCTTGGGCTGGGCACAGTTGCTCACGCCTATAATCCCAGCACTTTGGGAGGCTGAGGTGGGTGGATCACTTGAGGTCAGGAGTTCGAGACCAGCCTGGCCAACATGATGAAACTCCGTCTCTACCAGAAATACAAAAGAAAAAAAAAATGCGAGCACGGTGGCTCACGCCTGTAATCCCAGCACTTTTGGGGGGCCGAGGCAGGTGGATCACCTGAGTTAAGGAGTTCAAGACCAGCCCGGCCAACATGGTGAAACACCGTCTCTACTAAAAATAGGAAAATCAGCCAAGTGTGGTGGCACGCACCTGTAATCCCAGCTACTCGGGAGGCTGAGGCAGGAGAATCACTTGAACCCGGGAGGTGGAGGTTGCAGTGATCCAAGATCTCGCCACTGCACTCCAGCCCGGGTGACAAAGCAAGACTCCATCTCAAAATAAATAAATAAATAAAATAAAAATAAAAATAAAAGAAAGAAAAAGAAAAGAAAAAAGAAATACAAAAAAAATTACCCAGGTGTGACATCACCTGTCATCCCAGCTACTCAGGAGGCTGAGGCAGAAGAATCGCTTGAACCCGGGAAATGGAGGTTGCAGTGAGCTGAGATTGTTCCACTGCACTCCAGCCTGAGCGACAGAGCGAGATTCCATCTTTAAAAAAAAAAAAAAGAAAAAGAAAAAGAAAAAAAAAAGAAAATACAACCTTGATAGCTCCCAGAGGACTGAGAAAGGCAGCACTGAGTGGTTCAAACCCTGGGGTGCAGAAGAGAAACCGGGGGGGCGGGGGGGCGGTGAAATGCAAAGACCAGCTTTGCTGTCAGTATTTGTTAGTGGTGATGGAGGTGCTGTGACTTATGCCTGTAATCCCAACACTTTGGGAGACCATGGTGGGAGGACTGTTTGAGGCCAAGAGTTCAAGACCAGCCTGGGCAACATAGAAAGACCTCATCTCTACTGAAAAAAAAAAAAAAAAAAAAAAAAAATTAGCGAAGCATAGTGGCGTGCACCTGTGGTCCCAGCTGCTAGGGAGGCTGAGGTGAAAAAAAAAAGGCGGGCACGGGGGCTC
>NW_022307904.1:0-1344 GCF_002776525.5 Piliocolobus tephrosceles | reverse complement strand
CGAGATCGCGCCACTGCACTCCAGCCTGGGCGACAGAGTGAAACTCGGTCTCTAACAAACAAATACATGGGAAAGGGCATTCCAGGCTGGGCCCCAGCAGTGCAAACACGGGACTATCTTCGAGTTCGCTGTGGCCAAGAATACACCAGGGCGGGCATGGGAGGTAGGTGAGATTTTTTTTTTTTTTTAAGCCTGGAGGGTGTCAGGTTACTTGCAGCCTCCAATGCTCAGTGGGGGACCTGGAATTCAGGGCCACTGGAGGGCTGTGAGGAGAAAGGGACAGGGTCAGCTCCGGGTACAGGAGGACCCCTCTGAGGACTGGAGGAGAGAGAGAGAAGACTGGGGTGAGGGTCCAGCGGGGGCAGAAACCCAGGCAGGGAGGAGGGAGGAAGCAGCCAGGAACCCCCCAGGTCTCAAAAAATTGTCGTTTTGAGCGAGACTCTGTCTCAAAAACAGACAAACAATTGTGGTTTTGCCAAAACCGACGTTTATTTCTTGTGCTCAACCCTTAAATCAACCAATTTCTGGCTGAGAAAATAATGCAGACACAGACAGACAGACAGACAGACAATTGTGGTTTTGCCAAAACTAACGTTTATTTCTTGCGCTCAACCCTTAAGGCAGCCAATTTCTGGTTGAGAAAATAGTGCAACACCGCCACTGTGTGGCTATTTGGAGTTTTGCAGCCAATAACTCGAAAGTAAAGCCCGCCTCCAAATCGGAAGCTTTTGAGAACTTCAGGAGGGCGCTGTTGCCACTGGTACTAAAACATTGGCCCAAAATGTTGGTGATCCACACAAATTCTATTAATTGGAGATAAAATTATAGTGTGACTATGAATCTGTTTATTACTGAAATTTGTGGCCATTACTGAAATTTGTGGCCAAGCACTGTGGCTCACACCTGTAATCCCAGCACTTTGGGAGGCCGAGGCGGGTGGATCACTAAGTCAGGAGTTCAAGACCAGCCTGGCCAACATACTGAAATAGAGACAGGGGTCTCTACTAAAAATACAAAACTTAGCCAGGCATGGTAGCAGGTGCCTGTAGTCCCAGCTACTTGGGAGACTGAGGCAGGATAATTGCTTGAATCTGGGAGGGGGAAGTTGCAGTGGGCCGAGATTGCGCTATTGCACTCCAGCCTGAGTTTAACAGAGCGAGACTCCATCTCAAATAAAATGAAATTTGTGAGGCCGGGTGTGGTGGTTCACGCCTGTAATCCCAGTACTTTGGGAGGCCGAGGCGGGTGGATCACCTGATGTTGGGAGTTTGAGACCAGCCTGACCAACATGGAGAGACCCCCCATCTCTACTAAAAACACAAAATTAGCCAGGTGTGGTGGTGC
>NW_022307903.1:2641-5024 GCF_002776525.5 Piliocolobus tephrosceles | reverse complement strand
AAGAGCTAGATTCTGTCTCAAAAAAAAAAAAAAAAAAAAATACAGTCGGGCGCAGTGGCTCATGTCTGTAGTCCCAGCACTTTGGGAGGCCAAAGCAGGCAGATCACGAGGTCAGGAGATCAAGACCATACTGGCTAACAGGGTGAAACCTTGTCTCTACTAAAAATACAAAACGAATTAGCTGGGCGTGGTGGCGGGCACCTGTAGTCCCAGCTACTTGGGAGGCTGAGGCAGGAGAATGGCATGAACCCGGAAGGCAGAGCTTGCAGTGAGCCAAGATTGTGCCACTGCACTCCAGCCTGGGTAACAGAGCAGGACTCCATCTCAAAAAAAATAAAAATAAAAATACAAAAATTAGCATGGCATGGTGATGTGTGCCTGTAGTCCCATCTACTTGGGAGGTTGAGGCACAAGAATCACTTGAACTTGAAAGGCAGAGGTTGCAGTGAGCCAGGATCCTGCCACTGCACTCCAGCCTGGGCAACAGAGCAAGACTCTGTCTCAAAAAAAAAAAAAAAAAGGAAGGAAAGAAAAGAAGGCCCAGGGTGTGGGTTTCAGGCATGGCTAGATCCAGGCGCTCAATGGCTACTGTCAGGAATCATTTCCTGTTCATCCCCTTTCTCTGCTTTCCTCTGTTTGCTTCATTCTCAAACGTGGTTTCTCCTCATGGTGGCAAATGACTTCTAGAAGTCCCAGCTGTGTACCCTACCTTCTTAGCAACCTCTGTAAGAAAGGGGGCACCTTGCTCTGACGCTTCCAGCAAAAGTCCCAGGACAGACTCCCATCACTGTGGTCAGGGGTCCTGAAATGCACTGATTGGTCAGCCCAGCCTTGTTTAAACTCCAGTGAAGCAGGGAGAGATCTCCAAATACAAACAGGGCTGTTTTTATCATAAAAAAGCCAAGCAGGCAAGAGGCAGGCAGGGATTTAGCATATGCCATTGCCTAAAGAATGGGAAACTGGGGGTGAGGACTTAGACACTTGGATTCCCAACAGGGCGGGGGACTAGGAGTTCGCAAAAGGGACTGCGGTGACCACTGCCTCACCCCATCCTACCTACCTCTCCCTCCAGCTACATCTTCCGGCCCAGCTGTACTCGCCTGGGGCAGTGGGCCATCGGCTACGTGAGCTCAGATGGCAGCATCCTGCAGACCATTCCTGCCAACAAACCCTTGTCCCAGGTGCTCCTGGAGGGACAGAAGGATGGCTTGTGAGTCTCCATTCTGGTAGGAGGAGGGTGTCAGCAAAATCTGGTTCAAAAGATCTTGCATGTTGACCACTGCCAGTAGCCACCACGTTTGAGGTTGCAACCATTCACATAGCGGACATCTCAAATCTTGCAGTACTACAAGGGTCCAGCAGGTGGCAGTCAAAGGTCTTGAGGAAGGGGCGCCTCTGAGGTTGGCACAAAGGGGCCATAAATAGGCCCAGCCACAACTCCGAGAAGTGTATGAGGCGTTGGCCACAACCGCAGGGGCTCCATTCCTTGGAACTGAGCTCCAGAGCGTTTGATTCTATTTTCTTTCTCTTTTATTTTAGTTAATTTTTAAAAAATGAGATGGGGTTTCGCCATGTTGCCCTGGTCTCGAACTCCTGGGCTCAAGCGATCCGCCCGTCTTGGCCTCCCAAAGTGTTGAAATGACAGGTATGAGCCTCCGTGCCCGGCCAGCTTTTGCTTCTAGATATCAGATCCTGCTCTAGAATCTAGATTGATGGCGCAGAAACAGAACTGGAGAACTTGCTAGACTGGTGGTTTTCTTTTTTTCTTTTTTTCTTTTTTTTTTTTTTTGAGATGGAGTCTCGTTGTGTCACCTTTGCTGGAGTGCAATGGCGTGATCTCGGCTCACTGTAACCTCCACCTCCCGGGTTCAAGTGATTCTCCTGCCTCAGCCTCCTGAGTAACTGGAATTACAGGCGCGCACCACCACGCCCAGCTAGTTTTTTTGTTTGTTTGTTTTGTTTTGTATTTTTAGTAGAGACAGGATTTCACCATGTAGGTCAGGCTGGTCTCAAACTCCTGACCTCGTGATTTACCCACCTCGGCCCCCCAAAGTGCTGAGATTACAGGCATGAGCCACCACGCTCAGGCCTAATTTCTGGATTTTTAGTGGAGATGGAGTTTCGCCATGTTGGCCAGGCTGGTCTCAAACTCCTGCCCTCCAGTGATCCTCCCTCCTCGGACTGCCAAAGTGCTGAGATAACAAGTGTGAGCCGCCGTGCCCGGCCAAGAAGGCAGGTTTCTTTTCAGAGTTTCACCTTTGGCCAGAAATTTCTTATCAGTCATATCTATATGACTACTGACATACAAGAGAGGAGATAGGAAGGAAGGTAGGTAGATAGATAGATAGATAGATAGATAGATAGATAGATAGATAGATAGATA
>NW_022307903.1:0-2631 GCF_002776525.5 Piliocolobus tephrosceles | reverse complement strand
ATAGATAGATAGATAGATAGATAGATAGATAGATAGATAGATAGATAATTTGCAGTAATTATTAATTTTTTAATATATAATTTTTTCTGACGTTGTTGGTGGGGACACAGTGGTTCACGCCTGTAATCCCAGCACTTTGGGAGGCCAAGGTGGGCGGATCACCTAAGCTGACCAGGTGATCACCTCAGACCAGCCTGGTCAACATGGCAAAACCCCATCTCTACTAAAAATTTTTTAAAAAATTAGCTGGGCGCTGTGGTGGGCACCTGTAATCCTAACTACTCTGGAGGCTGAGGTAGAATTGCTTGAACCTAGCAGGTGGAGGTTTCAGTGAGCTGAGATCACGCCACTGCACTCCAGCCTGGGTGACAGAGCGAGACTCCATCTGAAAAAACAAAACAAACAAACAAAGAAAACATTTTTATTGTATTTTTGGTAGAGATGGGGGGTGGGGGGGGGGTCTCACCATGTTGCCTAGGCTGGTCTCGAACGCCTGAACTCAAGCAATCTGCCCACCTCAGCCTCCCACAGTGCTCAGATTACGGGCGTGAGCCACACGCCTGGCCAATTTGCAGTAATTATCTTCTGTAAAATCACCACACACCCTGAATTATTGAATACCAAGCTGTTGCTCCCAGGGGAAATACATTCCTGGCTCCTGAGTAGCTAGGACTACAGGTGCACGCCACCATGCCTGGCTGGGTCCCGACATTTTTGTCAACCAATCAACATAGTAAACTTTATGTATGTTTTTGTTTAAAGACACTTTATTCAAGGCCGGGCACGGTGGTTCACGCCTGTAATCCCAACACTTTGGAAGGCCGAGGTGGGCGGATCATGAGGTCAGGAGATCGAGACCATCCTGCCAAACATGGTGAAACCCAGTCTCTACTAAAGATACAAAAAAAAAAAAATTAGCCGGGCGGGGTGACGGGCACCTGTAGTCCCAGCTACTCAGGAGGCTGAGGTAGAAGAATGGCATGAACCTGGGAGGCAGAGGTTGCAGTGAGCTGAGATCACACTACTGCACTCCAGCCTGGGTGACAGAGCAAGAGTCCGTCTCAAAAAAAAAAAAAAAAGGACACTTTATTCAGTACCTATCATTGGTTCATTAACATTGAACTTACAACCAACAGCACTGTAACTTGTATCTCAAGGAAGCTTATACAACACACACGTTTTCTCCATAAGACACGTCACAACCTTCTTTCACTTAGGAACAAGAGACAACACTTCAGCTACTCTTGGGGACCATTTAAAGCAGAAAAATCAGAGGCTGGGCATGGTGGCTCATGCCTGTAATCCCAGCACTTTGGGAGACGGAGGCAAGCAGCTCACTTGAGGTCAGGAGTTCAAGACCAGCCTGGCCAACATGGTGAAACCCCGTCTCTAGCCAGGTGTGGTGGTGTGTGCTTATGGTCCCAGCTACTCGGGAGGCTGAGACAGCAGAATCGCTTGAACCCGGGAGGTGGAGGCTGCAGTGAGCCGAGATCGTGCCTCTGCATTCCAGCTTGGGTGACAGAGATTCCATCTCTAAAACATAAAAATAAAGTCAATCATAGAAGTCCCTTCTTATTGAGTGTTTTTGCACAGAGGAGAATGCTGCATTAAAATATATATATATATATTTAATTAAAAAAATTTATTCACGCCGGGCTCAGTGACTCACGCCTGTAATCCTGGCACTTTGGGGAGGCCGAGGCAGGCAGATCACCCGAGGTCAGGAGTTCGAGACCAGCCTGGCCAACAAGGTGAAACCCTGTCTCTACTAAAAATATATAAAGTAGCCAGGCGTGGTGACAGGTGCCCGTAATTCCAGCTACTTGGAAGGCTAAGGCAAGAGAATCGCTTGAACCCGGGAGGTGGAGGTTGCAGTGAGCTGAGATCGTGCCATTGCACTCCAGCCTGGGGGACAAGAGTGAGACTTCATCTCAAAAAAAAAAAAAAAAAAATATTCTCCAGGCATGGTGGCTCATGCCTGAAATCCTAGAACTTTGGGAGGCTGAGGTAGGAGGATCACTGGAGCCCAAGAGTGTGAGACCAACCTGGACAACATAGTGAGCCCCCTTCTAAATAAAAAGAAAAAAATAAAAAGAAATTAGATAGAGACAAGATATCACTATGTTGTCCAGGCTGGTCTCAAACTGCTGGGCTCAAGTGACCCTCCCTCCTCGGCCTCCTAAAGTGCTGGGGTCACAGGTGTAAATCACTGCACCTGGCCAGTACTGCATGTTTTTTTGGTGTTTCTTTTATTTATTTATTTATTTTGTGACAGGTTCTCACTGTCACCCAGGCTGGAGTGCAGTGACATGACCACAGCTCACTGCTGCAGCCTCGACCTCCCAGGTTCAGGTGATTCTCCCACTTCAGCCTCTCCTGAGTAGCTGAGACCACAGGCACATGCCACCCATGCCCAGCTAATATTTTTAATTACGGCCGGGCGCGGTGGCTCACGCCTGTAATCCCAGCACTTTGGGAGGCCGAGACGGGTGGATCGCGAGGTCAGGAGATCGAGACCATCCTGGCTAACACGGTGAAACCCCGTCTCAACTAAAAAATACAAAAAACTAGCCGGGCGAGGTGGCGGGTGCCTGTAGTCCCAGCTACTCGGGAGGCTGAGGCAGGAGAATG
>NW_022307900.1:1016-1522 GCF_002776525.5 Piliocolobus tephrosceles | reverse complement strand
AAAGGCATCAAGCTTTCTGCGTCGCTGATCCAGTGGTTCTGGGAGGTGATGGAGTCCTTCTCCAACACAGAGCACTCTCTCTTCCTTCACCTCGTCTGGGGCTGGATGAGGCTGCCCAGGACCATTGCCAACTTCCGGGATCGAGACTTCGTCATCCAGGTAGGCTCCTGGCTGGGCTTGGTAGCCCTGGGCTGATGTCGGCCAATGGTGGCCAGGTCCTCACCCACAGTCCTGCAGCACATGGAAAAATGGGCCTCTTGTGTCTTCACAGCAATGAAAATGGAAAACATCCAACTTCTCTGATGTGAAGGCTCAAAATGTTGATTATGTGTTTTGGGTACAATTACCTGTTTTTTTTTTTGTTTTTTTTTTTTTTGAGACGGAGTCTTGCTCTGTCACCCAGGCTGGAGTGCAGTGATCGGATCTCAGCTCACTGCAAGCTCCGCCTCCCGGGTTTATGCCATTCTCCTGCCTCAGGCTCTCGAGTAGCTGGGACTACAGGCGCC
>NW_022307900.1:0-916 GCF_002776525.5 Piliocolobus tephrosceles | reverse complement strand
TTTTGAGACGGAGTCTTGCTCTGTCACCCAGGCTGGAGTGCAGTGATCGGATCTCAGCTCACTGCAAGCTCCGCCTCCCGGGTTTATGCCATTCTCCTGCCTCAGGCTCTCGAGTAGCTGGGACTACAGGCGCCTGCCACCTTGCCCGGCTAGTTTTTTGTATTTTTTAGTAGAGACGGGGTTTCACCACGTAGGCGAGGATGGTCTCGATCTCCTGACCTCGTGATCTGCCTGCTTTGGCCTCCCAAAGTGCTGGGATTATAGGCTTGAGCCACCACGCCCGGCCTGATTACCTGTTTTTTTAAAAATGTATCTGGCCATCCCCAGAATACACCACTGCTGTGTCAGCCCACTCTAGATTTCAAACACATGCAAAGCACTCGCTCAGTTGTCTGGTCGAATTAGGTGAGTCACTAAGTAACATGCTACATGCTGAGAAAAATGAGGCTGCTCGTAGGATTGAGAACAAAGGTTTTGCTTTGGGTTCCAACTCTGTGGGCCAGTGGTCAGAAACAAGCTCGACGGACCTGCCGGGTCACTGAGAGGGGGTGGCCTAATGCCCCCGCTCTCTGTTGGGACCGTAACAGCAGTGCATGAGTGGATGGATCGATAGGGTCCACTTTTCCCAGCATGTGCCCAGCAGAGGCTGACCTGCGTCTCTACCAGGGTTAGAAAAGTGGCCGTCTTTCAGGGTCACCTTGGAGAGTGCATAGTTTTTTATCTTAGGTGGTCAGTAATTCTTAGTTTTTGTCCATAATTCTTGCTGTTTCTTAGTATCTTAATCTATAGTGGTCAAAGTTGGGCTGGGAGACTCGTGAGGAGCTCTCCCATGGTCACGTGCCTGGCCCTCCACCTGCCAGGCCTCCCCAGGCCCACAGGGGTGGTGTGGTCCTGGGGCCCTGTTCCCGGGATGACC
>NW_022307895.1:0-2494 GCF_002776525.5 Piliocolobus tephrosceles | reverse complement strand
GATGAATTCACGCATCACAAAGCAGTTTCTCAGAACAGTGGTTTCAAGTTTTTATCTGAGGATACTCCCTTTTTCAAAATTGGCCTCAAGGTGCTCCCAAATATCCCTTTGCATATTTCAGGAAAACAGTGTTAGCAAACTGCTCCATGAAAGGAAGAGTGTAACTCTGTGAGATGAATTCACACATCACAAAGAACTTTCTCAGAAAGCTTATCTCTAGTTTTTATCTGAGGATTTTTTCTTTGTCACCATAGGTCTCAATGCGATCCAAAATATCCCTTGTCTGAATCCCCAAAAGCAGTGCTACCAAACTGCTCTATGAAAAGTGTCATGTAACTCTGTGAGATGAATTCACAAATCACAACAAAGTTTTCCCTTTTCACCATAGGCCTCAATGAGTTCACAAATATCCTTTTGCAGAGTCCATGAAAACAGTGTCACCAAACTGCTCCATGATAACTATGGTGTAAATCTGCGAGATGGATTAACACATCACAATAGGGTTTCTCAGAAAACTTCTTTTTGGTTTTCTGTCTGAGGATATTTCCTTTGACTCCATAGACTTCAATATGCTCCCAAATAGCCTATTGCAGATCCCATGAGAACAGTGTTAGCAACCTGCTCCAAGTAAAGAATCGTGTAACTCTGTGAGATGAACTCACACAACACAAAGAAGTTTCTTAGAAAGTTTCATTCTAGTTTTTATTATTATTATTATACTTTAAGTTCTAGGGTACATGTGCATAATGTGAAGGTTTGTTACATATGTTTACTTGTGCCATGTTGGTGTGCTGCACCCATCAACTCGTCAGCACCCATCAAATCATCATTTACATCAGGTATAACTCCCAATGCAATCCCTCCACCTCCACCTTGCCATTATAGGCCTTGGTGGGTGATGTTCCTCTGCCAGAGTACAAGTGATCTCACTGTTCAGTTCCCACTTATGAGTGAGAACATGCATTGTTTGGTTTTCTGTTCTTGTGATAGTTTGCTGAGAATGATGGTTTCCAGCTGCATCCATGTCCCTACAACGGACACAAACTCATCCTTTTTTATGGCTGCATAATATTACATGGTGTATATGTGCTACATTTTCTTAATCCAGTCTGTCACTGATGGAAATTTGGGTTGATTCCAAGTCTTTGCTATTGTGAATTGTGCTGCAATAGACATACGTGTGCATGTGTCTTTATAGCAGCATGATTTATAATCCTTTGGATGTATACCCAGTAATGGGATGGCTGGGTCATATGGTATTTCTAGTTGTAGATCCTTCAGGAATTGTGATACTGTTTTCCATAATGGTTGAACTAGTTTACAATCCCACCAACAGTGTAAAAGTGTTCCCATTTCTCCACATCCTCTCCAGCACCTGTTGTTTCCTGACTTTTGAATGATTGCCATTCTAACTGATGTGAGATGGTATCTCATTGTGGTTTTGATTTGCATTTCTCTGATGGCCAGTGATGATGAGCATTTTTTCATGTGTCTGTTGGCTGTATGAATGTCTTCTTTTGAGAAATGTCTGTTCATATCCTTTCCCCACTTTTGGATGGGGTTCTTTGTTTCTTTCTTGTAAATTTGTTTGAGTTCTTTGTAGGTTCTGGATATGAGCCCTTTGTCTGATGAGTAGATTGCAAAAATTTTCTCCCATTCTGTAGGTTGCCTGTTCACTCTGATGGTAGTTTCTTTTGCTGTGCAGAAGCTCTTTAGTTTATTTAGATCTCACTTGTCAATTTCGGTTTTTGTTGCCTTTGCTTTTGGTGTTTTAGACATGAAGTCCTTGCCCATGCCTATGTCCTGAATGGTACTACCTAGATTTTCTTCTAGGGTTTTTATGGTATTATGTCTAACACTTAAGTCTCTAATCCATCTTGAATTAATTTTTGCATAAGGAGTAAGGAAAGGATCTAGTTTCAGCTTTCTACTTATGGCTAGCCAATTTTCCCAGCACCATTTGTTAAATAGGGAATCCTTTCCCCATTTCTTGTTTTTGTCAGGTTTATCAAAGGTCAGATGGCTGTAGATGTGTGGTATTATTTCTGAGGACTCTGTTCTGTTCCATTGGTCTATATCTCTGTTTAGGTAGCAGTACCATGCTGTTTTGGTTACTGTAGCCTTGTAGTATAGTTTGAAGTCAGGTAGCCTGATGCCTCCAGCTTTGTTCTTTTGACTTAGGATTGTCTTGGCAATGCAGGCTCTTTTTGGTTCCATATGAACTTTAAAGCTGTTTTTTCCAATTCTGTGAAAGGACTCATTGGCAGCTTGATGGGGATGGCATTGAATCTATAAATGACCTTGGGCAGTATGGCCATTTTCACAATATTGATTCTTCCTATCCATGAGCATGGTATGTTCTTCCATTTGGTTGTGTCCTCTATTATTTCACTGAGCAGTGGTTTGTAGTTCTCCTTGAAGAGGTCCTTTACCTCCCTTGTAAGTTGGATTCCTAGGTATTTCATTCTCTTTGAATCAATTGTGAATGGAAGTT
>NW_022307893.1:0-4591 GCF_002776525.5 Piliocolobus tephrosceles | reverse complement strand
TATAGCATAAGATCATCTCTTCCAAAGAAGCGAATGAAGCTTTGATTCCCCAGTACCAGAAGTCACCATAAAGGTGCGTACAGCCACATGCTTAGTGTAGGAAGTGAAACCAAACAAAGCTTCAACTTCCAGAGGCAAAGGTCCAATTATGAAATCCTCTGGCTATGTTCAATTGAAATTCAAGGTATTCAAGAGGCCAATATTTAAGTGATAAATTAACCCAACCACTTAAAACTAAAGTAGTCTTTGGTTCAAGGGGTAAGGGTATAGTACCTTTTACAAATTTATTAACTCTTAATATTTACATTTAAATATCATGGTGTAATAATAACTTTACTGAGTAGTTGCTACGTGTTAGGCACCAAACTAAGCACTTTACACACACATTTGCACGATCCTGTGAGATGGTAACGACCCCTTGTCATCCCATTTCATAGATGAAAGTCAGGTTTATATAAGCTTAAAAACTTGCCCCAAATGACACAGCTAGTTAGCAAAACCCAGGCAGCCTGACTCCATAGGCCTTGCTTAAAGAAGTAATATTTATAAACTGTCCAGCACAGAGGTGATACAAACAAGAGTTCAATAAATGCCTGAAGAGTACTTCATATCCAAAATCGTTTCCCGCCAATCAAACTAGACTTACTCTGGTTCTGCATAACCAACTGTCAAATTATTGTTCCATGAAGAAATGGTGGAATGGGTAGAGATCAGAATAGAGTGAATAACTGGTAAATATACTTCATGGCAGGTAGTAACAGGATGTGGCATTTGGCTATTTCCACATTTATTTGCATAACATTGTTTTCAGTTCTAAAGCACAAGAACCATTCTAAGCTGGTGAAAGCATAAGGCACATCTATGATCCAGGCCTCCAATTCGCTGTGGAGCAGTGGTTCTCAACCTTTACGGTATATCCGAACCACCTGGGGGTTTTTAACAGCACCATAGCTGCCCAGGCTCTATTCTTGCAGATTCTATTTCAACTGGTCTGGAGTAAGCACGCATGCTTTTTTCACAGCCCCCCCCCAGATGTAGCTAGGTTTGCAAACCACTGTCCAAGATGCTCTCACACTTCCGCTCAGTTCAACACACACTCACTGAGATTCTAAGCACTACGAATTGGGCTAAATTAACAATTCAGACTCCACTCCCCAATAATATTGGCAAAGAAACCAGTATCAGAGATTATTCCAGTCCAAACCAAATACATTGCTGGGTGAAAAAAATGCCCTGGCATAGTTTATCATACAAAACAACTTCCTGTATCTTCCCGGTCAGTAGCCTAGAGACTGACTCTGAGCCATGAGAATTCAGAACCAGGGGAAAATGCCAGTCTGAGGCATCTGCCACACTCCTAGCACACCCCAAAAAGTGCCCAGCTACATTTCACATCCACTGTCCTAATGGGTGTCAAAATAGGGAAGAACAGTACAATACAGAAAACAGAGCCTGCTGGGCATCAAAAGCCTGGGGAATTCCAGTCCTAGCCCTGCTACCAATCGGTCTGGTCACTTCTCTCTGGTCCTGGTGTGGCCAACAGTTCACGCGAGAGGGTGAGGTATGAAAACACAGATGTCAGGCCAGCTCCAACATCCAAAATACATAGAAATTAAAAAGCATTAAGGTGATATCAAGGAATGTATGCCATCAACCAGAAAAGTCACTGAAGTATTCCTTTTTCCATTCTTAAGAAATCAAAAGTGGAAGCAGAAAATTGAGCAATCAGCCTACCAAGTTGACTGGGGCAACAGAATACACTCACGGATTCTGCTCACAACAGCGGGGGTGACAGACCAACAGGAGAACTGCAGAGCGTCCCTCTCTCCTCTGTCCACCCATGCCACCAGCATGTGAATGCGTCCACACGCAGCACCCAGTCTCCTGTTCCACTGATGCCAGCATCCACTCACCACAAGCCTACTAAGTGCCACATGTGCTATGATGCTCCCTCATCTCATCACCATAGACATCCCTGCTGGAGGTGAGTATGTGATAGACAAAAATCACAGAGGCCTAGGGAGGTGGAGACCCGCATTCCCACTGTGGTGAGGGTGTGCTTGAGAGGGACCCCACGACTGGGCCCTCCATGCCGCTCTCCTCAGTAATCATTCCCAGACCAGAGCAGCGAGGGGGAATTTTCTTCCTCTCACTATTTTCAGCCCCTTGGCTGACCCAGCATTCCCCAGAAAGCTATGAAGTCCTGGCAGCTCTGAGGCCACAAAGCCATAAACACACAGGACACACAGCCCATCTGTCTCTAATGGGTCTTTTACTTGTCATGCTGGTCATTTCTAAGAGCAGATGGCTTAAGAAAGACATGGCAAGTTACCACGAAATGACCCCTCCACTCCTCCGTGGGGGAAGGCTGACTAGCGAGCAGTCAGGCACTCCCTGCATTCTTGTCCCCAAGGAGCCACAGACAATCCCACCAAATATAGGCAGGAGACAGCCACCTCCTTCCTACAGCTGGAGGGGGGCAGGGTCCTCTCGGGCCTTTCTAACTGCATGAACACCAAACTGTGAGCTGTACTGACCCGGGCCTCACCCATGTCGCAGGCATGTACAACACAGGTGCCCAGTGGTATCATCAGGCACAACTACGAATGTGCTTTCCATCGTTTTCATACAATGATTCCAGAACCGCTATCCACACAGCTCCACTTCTCACACATATGACGTGCTTCACGGATTACCCAGCATTTTCACCACGCCCCTCATCCGCTCCTCCCAGCAGCCTTGTGTGATCCCTTGAGTATACTTCCTCATACTGAGGTTTGATACCAAAACTTTCCCAAGAACATCCAGGTAGTGTTAGAAACAGGATATGAGGGCTTCTGGTTCCAGAACCAGTATTTGTACCACTATTCCACATGGGCCCCTCCAGGGATTTCTGCCTGATCTTAAAATGCAGACAGCAAATTCATCTCTCTACAGTCCTGGGGTTCCCTATAGACAAGAAGTAAAACTTCTAACAGAAAGCTTAGACTTATTTGGAAGGCTACCCTGGGATATTTCTTTTAAGTTAGTTTTTCATGTTTTGGAAAGATTGTTCCAATGGCAATGCGCGGCATGAAGTGTAGAAAGGATTCCATGATGAGACAGAGAAACAATTCGGTGGCTCTTACAACAGTTCAAATGAGGCATGAGGCACAACCAGAAAGGACAGAGGGAAAATGCATTGGAAAGAAATGCAAAATGAAGTCCACTCAGACCCAGGATGGAGAAAAGGGGATTGAGGATGATGGTGGTTTCTAGTTTGAAAGACGGATGAACAAGGATGTCATGAACTACTGCAGAGTGGTGTCTGGGGCCTGAGTGCACCAGTTTGTTTAACCATTCACCTGCTGAGCAGTCTTCGTGCTGTTTCCAGTTTCCAGCCTTTATAAATAATGCTGCTATGAACAGATACATGAAGGCTTTTGTGTGAACATAAGTCTTCATTTCTCTGGGATAACTGCCCATGAATGTGAGTGCTGCATCCTATGGCATTTGCACGTTTAGTTTTTTAAGAAACTGTCAAGCTGTTTTCCAGAATGGCTGTACCATCTTCCATTCCCACCAGCGAAGTGTGAGTCATCCCGTTTCCCCACATCCTCACCAGCACTGGTCTTGTTACTACTTTTTATTTTAAGCATTCTGATAGGTGTATAGTGACGTGGCTTTAGTGTGCATTTTTTCTGACGGCTCATGATGTTGAACATGTTTTCATGTGCTTGTATGTTATCTGAAATGTCTCTTCAGGTCTTTTATTCATTTTCAAAGTAGTTGATTTGGTTTCACTGCTGAATTTTGATAGCTCTTTATATATTATAGATATGAGTCCTTTATCAGACATGTGATTTGCAAATAGTTTCTCCCAGTCTCCAGCTCCTCTCTTCATCTTTATTTTCCATTTTCCATTTTAGTCCATGATCCATTTTGAGTAAATTTTTGTACGAGGTATGAGGTTTAGATCAGAGTTCAGGTTTTTTTCCTATGAATAATCAGGTAGCCAGTAACTTTTTTTAAGAGACAAGGTCTCACTCTGTCACCCAGGCTGGAACATAATGACAAGATCAGAGCTCACTGCAGCCTCAACTCCTGGGCTCAAGTTATCCTCCTGCCTCAGCCTCCTGGAGTAGCTGGGACCACAGGCAGGTGTCACCATGACCAGTTAGTTTTTTTAGTTTTTGTAGAGACAGGATCTTGTGCTATGTTACCCAGGCTGGTGTGGAACTCCTAGGCTAAAGTCATCATCCCACTTATATGGGGGCAGGCAGTGGCACATGCCTGCAATCACAGCACTTTGGGAGGATGAAGCAGGTGACTCACTTGAACCCAGGAATTCCAGACCAGCCTGAGCAACAGAGGGAGGTCCTGTCTCTGCAAAAAATTTTAAACGTTAGCTAGGCATGGTGTTGTACACCTGTGGTCCCAGCTACTTGGGAGGCTGAAGTGGGAGGATCTCTCGAACCTATGAGCCTGAGGCTGCAGTGAGCCATGATTGCACCACTACACTCCAGCCTGGGAGAAAGTGAGACCCTGTTTCCAAAAAAAAAAAGAAAAAAAAAATGCTAGAGCATCATCCATATTAAAGACAGGTATTGTC
>NW_022307892.1:0-5602 GCF_002776525.5 Piliocolobus tephrosceles | reverse complement strand
CCCAGCTACTCGGGAGGCTGAGGCAGGAGAACCGCTTGAACCTGGGAGGCAGAGGTTGCAGTGAGCTGAGATTGCGCCACTGCACTCCAGCCTGGTGACAGAGCAAGACTCTGTCAAAAAAAGAAAGAGGAGGAGGAGGAGGAGGAAGAAGAAGGAAGAAGGAGGAAGGAGAAAGGAGAAGGAAGGAGAAAGAAGGAGAGGGAAGAAGAAGAGAAGGAGGAGGAGAAGGAGGAGAAGGAGAAGGAGGAGAAGAAGGAGGAGAAGAAGAAGAAAAGAAGAAGAAGAAAGAGGAAGAAGAAAGAGGAAGAAGAAGAAGAAAGAGGAAGAAGACAGAGGAGGAAGGGGGGGAGGAGGAGGAGGAGGAGAAGGAGAAGGAGAAGGAGAAGGAGAAGAAGAAGAAATTGCTTATCCACGCCGTCTGTTTCTTTTATCTTAGCGTTACTCAGTGGGGGAGTCCTCTCAGGTGTGATGGAGAGTCCCTTCTAAACCCTACTGGATTGTTAGGACAACCAGCTGGGCTACTTTTCCACAGGCCGCCCCAATTCCTTTGGGTTCTGATTTCTCTGAGGTCCCAGGATCCAGACAGGCTTGGCCAATCCTTCCCCGCCCAAACTGTAACTCTCAAAACCAACACCCTGGCATAGGGCTGGAGGGGAAAATGGGTGAGGTCAGAGACAAAGAAGAGGGAAGGGTCAGATGGGGCTCCGGGTTCCCTGCCACACGCCTCCGCTCGCGTTCTGCTTTTCTTCGGAGAGCTCCCGCCCACCCTGCAACCCTCGCCTAGCCCCGCCGCCCTTGCCAGCTTCCTCCCAGTGTCTTGTGGAGGCGGGGCAGCAGAACAGCAGCCACAGCCAATCACAGCGGGGCTCTTCGAGGAGGGGCGTGGCCTGACAACTTCGGCGACCCGGCTGGAGCAATCTAGATGCCGAAGAGCGAAGCTCCTCTGCACCTGGCCCGAGGTGCGCCCCTCAGCGTCCCCGGCTCGCGGGTCGCGCGGGATGGAGCGGGTTTGGGAGGCTGCGCCCGGAGGCCAAGCCGGGGCGGAGCTCCCAATGGAGCCCGTGGGAAGCCTGGTCCCCGGGCTGGAGCAGCCGCAAGTCCCCGAGAAGGCGCGACAACCTGAAGGTCCCGAAAGCAGCCCGAGTCCGGCCAGGGCCATGAAGAAGGCGGCGGGCGCAGGCCGGGAGCCCTCGAGCGAGAAGCAGCTGCCTTCGCCTCGCCCCGGGACCCCGCGCGTGCCGCCGCTCAGCCTGGGCCATGGCGTCTGTCCCGAGCCGCCGTCGCCGGGACCCGCCTCGGTCAAGCTGCCCCGGAATGGCGAGGCGCCCGGGGCTGAGCCTGCGCCCGGCGCCTGGGCGCCCATGGAGCTGCAGGTAGATGTGCTTGTGAAGCCCGTGGGCGCGGCCGGCGGCAGCCGCACGCCGTCGCCCAGGCCCTCCACGCGCTTCCTGACGGTGCCGGTGCCCGAGTCCCCCGCCTTCTCCCGCCAAGCGGACCCATGGCACCAGCTCCTGCCGCGCACATCGTCCCTGGGCGGCACGTGGGGACGCGGCTCGACGCTGGCTGCAGCCGGAACGGAGAGCGGCCGCGACGCTGAGGGCCGGGCCAGCCCAGTAGAAGGAAGCTCCCCGGGCTCCCCGACGTGCTGCCGCTGCAAGGAGCTGGGGCTGGAGGAGGATGCGGCGCTGCTGCCCCGCGCGGGGTTGGAGGGCGAAGAGAAGCTGCCCCGGGCAGTAACGCTTACCGGTGAGTGCTCACCTGCGCCGGCAGCCGGCGCCGCCAGGTTGGGTGGACGTAGCTGAAACCCCCAATACCCGCCCAGCCCTGGACCGCTGGGTAGCTGACCGACTAAGGGACCCAGTCGGCCATCCAGATCCCCCACCCGATCTGGCATCTCGGGCTTACAATCAATAACATTCCTGCCTACCTAACTGTAATCCACATTGTTGCGGTGGCTCACGCCTGTAATCCCAGCACTTTGGGAGGCCGAGGCAGCTGGATCACCTGAGGTCAAGAGTTCGAGACCAGCCTGACCAAAATGATGAAACCCTGTCTCTACTAAAATTACAAAAATTAGCCTGGCGTGGTGGCATGCACCTGTAATCCCAGCTACTTGAGAGGCTGAGACAGGAGAGTCGCTTGAACCCGAGAGGCGGAGGTTTCAGTGGGCCGAGATCATGCCATTGCACTCCAGCCTGGGCAACAAGAGGGAAACTCCCATTTCAAAAAAATAATAATAATAAAGCCCCTCCCCTTCTCACCCTCCCCTACCAGCACTCCCGAACTTTCGAATTCCCTCTTGGCATGCGCAGCACCTTTGAGAAGTAGCGGTGGAAGGAATTCTAGATGAGGGGATCAGGTGGCAGGGGTGGCAGCTCAGGATTCAGGATCAGGTGGCAGGGGTGGCAGCTCGGGACCCCTCCACCCCCCCCCCCCCCCCACGCCAAGGACCTTCTGGAAGGTCCAGGCTGCTGCTTGCTTTCCACCACACTAGGAGCATTTAGCCCCAAACACTCCTCCATTCAGTAGATACTGAGTGGGACCACAGGGTAGATGTGCCAGTAGTGTGTGTGGCTGGATTTTTATTTCGTGGTGGTGGGGAGGGGGAGCTTGACACAGAAGAAAGAACCCACAAAAGATACAAACTGTCCTGGACAAGGAGCCTGGAGGGAGTAGTTGGTGAAGTTGGGGGCATGGGAAAGCCACATTTGTTTTTCTTTTTTCTTTCTTTCTTTCTTTTTTTTTTTTTTTTTTAAGATAAAAGTTCTGCTCTTGTCGCCCAGGCTGGAGTGCAGTGGCGCAGTCTCTGCTCACTGCAACCTTCACCTTCTGGGTTCAAGTGATTCTCCTGCTTCAGCCTCCTGAGTAGCTGGGATTACAGGGGCCCGCCACCATGCCCGGCTAGTTTTTGTATTTTTAGTAGAGACGGGGTTTCACCATGTTGGCCAGGTTGGTCTGGAACTCCTGACCTCAGGTGATCCACCCGCCTCAGCCTCCCAAAGTGCTGGGATTACAGGTGTGATCCACTGGGCCAGCCAGTAAGCCACATCTTGAAAGGTGAGTAGGAGCAGCCGGTGGTAGAGATCCCTGCTAGATAGAGAGACTGGAAGGAGAAGCGACCAGGAGGAGTCAGAGCCCGGACCCAGCAGGAAACTGGCAAAAGCTTGGCTGAGAGGCAGGCCAAGCCCACTGACAGGCACCAAATTCCCAGGGCCTCTACTTGAGAGGTTCTTAGACAGGGCTAGAGTTCAGGGACTTGGATCACTCAGGAACTTCTGCAGAGTTTGATGTGAGCATATTTTCTGTGTGATGGAATATTAGTTTTCTATTGCTGTTGTAACAAATTACCACAAACTTAGTGTCTTTAAGTGACACAAATGTATTATCTTACAGTTCCATAGGTCAGAAGTCCATAACGCCGGCTCACTGGTCTAAAACCGAGTTTCCAGTGGGGCTGCATTCCTTTCTGGGGGTCTAGGGGACTCTCCCTTTTCTTGCCTTTGCTAGCTTCTGGGCGCCACTGCTTTCCTTAGGTCAAACCCTTCTCTATATTAAAATCCAGCAATGTTGGCAGTCCTCTTGCTGCCACCTCTGATGCTCACCACCTATCTTCTTCTTCCGTGTATAAGGATCCTGAAGCTGGGCACGGTGACTCACGCCTGTAATTCCAGCACTTTGGGAGGCCGGGCCGGGCAGATCACTTGGGGTCAGGAGTTCAAGACCAGCCTGATCAACATCGTGAAACCCCATCTCTACTAAAGATACAAAAATTAGCCAGGCATGGTGGCAGGCACCTGTAATCCCAGCTACTTGGGAGGCTGAGGCATGAGAATTGCTTGAACCCGGGAGGTGGAGGTTGCAGTGGCATGCCACTGCATTCCAGCCGGGGTGATAGAGTAAGACTCAGTCTCAAAAATAAATAAATAAATAAATAAGTAATAAAAGGGCTGGGTGCGTTGGCTCATGCCTGTAATCCCATCACTTTGGGAGGCTGAGACAGGCAGATCACAAGGTCAGGAGTTCGAGACCAGCCTGGCTAACATGATGAAACCCTGTCTCTAGTAAAAATATTTTAAAAAATTAGCCAGGCATGGTGGCGTGCACCTGTAATCCCAGCTACTCAGGAGACTGAGGCAGGAGAATTGCTTGAAGCTGGTAGGCGGAGGTTGCAGTGAGCCGAGATCGCACCACTGCACTCCAACCTGGGTGACAGAGCAAGACTGTCTCAAAAAAATAAAGGAAAAAAAAGAAAATATCTGACTTTTTTCTCCAGAATATAAAGTTTTCTCCAGAACTTAAATGTTGTGGTTTATGTTGGCATCCCAGGCTGAGGGGTTGGGTGCTGGGGTGAGGTGGGTACAATGCTGGTGTGCTGTCTGTGGTTCTGAGTTGGGTTGGTTGAGATGGTCTCCGCTAACCTGACTATCCTGTTTGCCCCTGTCCCAGGGCTGCCCATGTACATGAAGTCCCTGTACTGGGCCCTGGCGTTCATGGCTGTGCTCCTGGCAGTCTCTGGAGTTGTCATTGTGGTCCTGGCCTCAAGAGCAGGTATGGTGTCCCCCCCAGTCCTCATCCCCTCTCCCTGCTGCTCCACTACCAGGGCTGTGTTTCCAGCCCTTAAAACACCTTAGAATTCGAAAGAGACACTGGGAGATGTAACATGAAGACATGGTGCTTGATGAGCAAAGTTAAGGAAAAGTGGTGCCTTCCTCCCACTGGACACAGCTTGTGCCCTGATAAGCAATCAGATGCCAGCCATCACCCCGGGGACTTTGTGCACTGCACAGACTATAAAACCTCCCTGGGGCCCTGCCCACCCTGAGGTTTGCCAGTTCCATGCCCCTTCATTTGAGGTGGCAGCCAGGCTTTGTTTATTTAATGCAGCTTACCCTGCAGCTCACCAGCGGTCTCTGTGCTTGCAGGAGCCAGATGCCAGCCATGCCCCCCAGGCTGGGTGTTGTCCGAGGAGCACTGTTACTACTTCTCTGCAGAAGCGCAGGCCTGGGAAGCCAGCCAGGCTTTCTGCTCAGCCTACCACGCTACCCTCCCCCTGCTAAGCCATACCCAGGTGAGAAGGGGGTGGCCAATCTAGGGGGGGCACAGATCCTTCTAGACCACAGAATCCTAGCACCGGAAAGAAGCTTAATGATTGAGTCCAGCTCTTCATTATAGAAGTCACTAAGATGTAGAGGAATAGCATGACCGTAACTTCGTGTAGCCTCAAACTCCTGTGCTCAGGCGATCCTCCTGCCTCAGCCTCCCGGGTAGCTACAGGCATGTGCCACTACACCCAGCTTTCAAAAAAAAATTTTGTTTGGCCGGGCACAGTGGCTCACACCAGTAATCCCAGCACTATGGGAGTCCAAGGTGGCGGATCACAAGGTCAGGAGTTCTAGACCAGTCTGACCAACACGGTGAAACCCTGTCTCTACTAAAAATTAGCCAGACATGGTGGCAGGAGCCTGTGATCCCAGCTGTTTAGGAGGCTGAGGCAGGAGAATTGCTTGAACCCGGGAGGTGGAGGTTGCAGTAGGCCGAGATCACTCCACTGCACTCCAGCCTGGGTGACAAAGTGAGATTCTGTCTCAAGGAAAAGGAAAAA
>NW_022307891.1:0-10876 GCF_002776525.5 Piliocolobus tephrosceles | reverse complement strand
ATTCCTCAAGGATCTAGAACTAGATGTACCATATGACCCAGCCATCCCACTACTGGGTATATACCCAAAGGATTATAAATTATGCTACTACAAAGACACATGCACACGTATGTTTATTGTGGCACTATTCACAATAGCAAAGACTTGGAATCAACCCAAATGTCCATCAGTGACAGACTGGATGAAGAAAATGTGGCACATATACACCATGGAATACTATGCAGCCATAAAAAAGGATGAGTTTGTGTCCTTTGTAGGGACATGGATGCAGCTGGAAACCATCATTCTTAGCAAACTATCACAAGAAGAGAAAACCAAACACCGCATGTTCTCACTCATAGGTGGGAACTGAACAATGAGTTCACTTGGACTCGGGAAGGGGAACATCACACACTGGGGCCTATCATGGGGAGGGGGGAGGGGGGAGGGATTGCATTGGGGAGTTATACCTGATATAAATGATGAATTGATGGGTGCTGACGAGTTGATGGGTGCAGCACACCAACATGGCACAGGTATACATATGTAACAAACCTGCACGTTATGCACATATACCCTAGAACTTAAAGTATAATAATAAAAAAAAAAAACCAATAACTGGTACATTTTTATATTTTTATCTGACATAATAGCTAAGCCACATATTAGAGATGAAAGGTAGAAATTAAAATGAACACAATATGGTAATTTCTTTTTGGGTGTTAGATACTCTTTCCTCAACAGAAGAGATGTGTTCTGGCCATTTTTTGTGTGAAATGAATTTATGTTAAGTGAACCTTCCTTTCTGATAGAAAATTAAAAATTTTTTTCTGTTGATTATAAAACAAGTTCTTATGGACTTGACCTTTGACAAATCTCCTATTGGTGCTTGGTACCAGCATGAGCTAACTTTATGGCCCAAACCAATAGGACAGTTTGCTGAGGTCTGGGAGCACCCTCTCCAGAGAATCCCTAATGTCTGAAAATTTGGTCTAAATCTAAAGTGCATTTTGCTGTACAAGTCGCTTTTTTTCTGGAGTTTTATTTGCCTTCAACAAGTAAGGCAAGATTTCCTGCTTCTGTGATGACGGAAGGCAGGTAACTCCTTTATGAGGTTTGATTTTGCTTCCTGCAGTGAAGATGAGTTTGAGTTTTTTCCTGTTTCTAGAATGATAGAGAGAAGTCTTCAGCCTCAGACCCATCCCTAGGTAAATAGCTGAGTTAGGGTTTTGTCTTGGCTAAAGTTTAACAACAAGCTGGTCTTAATTTCTCTCTACCATTAGAACATTCTGCGATCATACTGTTGGGGTATCTTGTTGTTAGTGGTGGTGGTTTCGGTCTTTCTTCCACCAGATTTGACCAACTCTACCTGACATGGTCAAATTTGAGTGAGAATTTCAAATTATAGGTAATAAAGCTTCTCTAATCTGGCCAAACTTCTTCGCAGCTTCAAAAGAAGAAACACAAACAACCCACAAACAAAAAAAACTACAAAAACTGTGCTTGGTTTCTGTGTTTGCTTCCCGTCTTTAAAATGAAATATATTTTGTGTAATTTTCTTCCACACTGTATCTCCTTCTCCCTTTGCCATCTGCAGTACCAAAAAAATCTAAAGAAGGCTTCTAGTGACTTGAATCCCTTTAAAGAATTCAAAACAAAGGCACCACTCACTCCTTTTGGGGTGTTCTGTTTTCTTTGTGGAGTTTCAAGAGTCATAGGCAGATTCTTCTTAGGTCTATGGCTCTGTTTTCTTATGTGAAAGGAACATATCTTGGGCCCCCAATGTTACTAAGCTAAAGAAAAAGTAAAATTCAAGCTTGGAATTTCTTAGGGCAAACCTGCTTTACATTCTATTCAAAGCCATTTCTCTGTTCACTGAGATAAATGCATATCTGATAACCTCCTTTAAAAAAGTTAATCAGAAACTCAAAAGATTGCCACTGTTTGTCTCCCACCTACCTGTGACCTGGAAGCCCCCTCCCCGCTTTGAGTTGTCCCGCTTTTGCTTCCAGTTGTCCTGCCTTTCTGAACCAAACAAATGTTTATTTTACATAGGTTAATTGATATCTCATGTCTCCCTAAAATATATAAAAGCAAGGTATGCTCTGACCACCTTGGGCACAGGTGGTCAGGACCCCCTGAGGCAGTGTCACAGGCGGACCTTCTCAACCTTGGCAAAATGAACTTCCTAAATCAACCGAGACCTGTCTCAGATTTTCAGGGTTTATATTTTGTCAATCACAGAAGGATTCTGAGTAGAGTTACCCTTGACTTTTCACAAATTTATCTGTGCTTGGTACCACCATGAACTAACTTTATGGCTCAAACCAGTAGGACAATTTGCTGAGGTCTGGGAGCACCCTCTCCAGAGAATTCTGGATTTCCCCAAATTTGGTCAAAATCTAAAGTTTATTTTGCTGTACAACTCCCTTTTTGGGGGGAGTTTTATTTGCTTTCAACAACAACAACAAAAAGGCAAGATTTCCTATTTCCATGACAGTGGAAGGCATGTAACTCCTTTATGGATTTTGAGCTTGCTCCCAGCAGGGAAGATGAGTTTGAGTTCTTTCCTGCTTCTAGGATTGTAGAGAGCAGTCTTCAGCCCAAGACCCATCCCTAGGTACATAGCTGAATTGGGGTTTTGTCTTGGCTAAAGTTTAATCACCAGCTGGACTTAATTTCTCCTTACCATTAGAGCACTCGGTGATCATATTGTCGGTGTTTTTGCTGTTTTTTGTTTCAGTCTTTCTCCCGTGAGATTTGACCAACTCTACCTGACATGGTCAAATTCCAGTGAGAACAAAGCCCCCTGAGTGGGTAACAAAGCCTCTCAAATCTGACAAAAATTCCTCACAGCTGCAAAAGTAAAACAAACAAAGCAAACAAACAAACAAAAACGTGTGCTTGGTTTCTGTTTTTGCTTCCTGTCTTCTTAAAATATATATATATTTTGTTTACTTTTCTTTACCCTATACCTCCTTCCCCCCTTGCCATCTGCAGAACCAAAAAAATCTAGAGAAGGCTTCTAATGACCTGAATCCCTTTAAAGAATGCAGAATAAAGGCTCCACTTACCCCTTTTGGGGTGTTTTGTTTTCTTTGTGGAGTTTCACGACTCATGGACAGATGATTCTTCTTAGGTCTAAAGTTCTGTTTTTCTGTATTGCAAGACCTGACCTCTTTGGCTTGGGGGGTACCAGAGATAAACTTGCATTGTGAGAAGATTCGACCTTGGCATGAATAATGGCAGACGAGAGCTACAAAGTTACTCTGAGTAACTTTGTACTTTGACTGAGTACAGTTTACAAGAAGTTGTTTAGGCCATTTTGGTTTCTTTTCCTTGTCTCTCCTAGGAATTTAATCTGAATCTGGTTTGTCTATGTGTATTTGAATGAGAAACTGAACTGTTGTTTTTACAGATAAATGAGAGACTGAGTTTTCTCAGCTCCCAAGAGAAAGGACATTTGCTCTCTGCTCCAAAAGGCACCCCTGGGTGACTGGGAGGCTTGTGCGAATGTTGGGGGGCAGGGTGACCCCCACAGGATCTGCAGTGGCCCTGAAGAAAAACTCCCAACAAATATTAATTTAAAAAATGGCTCATCCAGGAAACGCATGTAAGGGCTGATCACCCAGCGTTTTGTGCCCTCTCAGAGGTTGTAGACCTCTGGAGAAAGTGAGACATATAAGAGGGTGGAAATTACTCAGTGGTGACACACTGTAGACTCCTGTCCACAAGCAGCACACATTGATCCACTACACAAAAACTGTAGGCCACAGCTCAATTTTTCCTTTTATGAAAAAAAAAAATAATAATAATAAGCAGGAAACAAATAATCTAAGAATGAGGAGAAAACCAGGAGAATGACCCTGTCAGGCCTCTGAGCCCAAGCCAAGGCATCGCATCCCCTGTGACTTGCATGTGTAGGCCCAGATGGCCTGAAGCAACTGAAGAATCACAAAAGAAATGCAAATGCCCTGCCTCGCCTTAACTGATGACATTCCACCACAAAAGAAGTGCAAATGGCTGGTCCTTGCCTTAAGTGATGATATTACCTTGTGAAATTCCTTTTCATGGCTCATCCTGGCTCAAAAAGCTCCCCCCGAGCACCTTGTGACCCCCACTCCTGCCCACCAGAGAACAACCCCCTTTGACTGTAATTTTCCTTTACCTACCCAAATCCTATAACAGGGCCCCACCCTTATCTCCCTTCGCTGACTCTCCTTTGGGACTCAGCCTGCCTGCACCCAGGTGATTAAGAAGCTTTATTGCTCACACAAAGCCTGTTTGGTGGTCTCTTCACAGGGACGCGCATGACAGACCCTCTTTTGAGCACTCTGCATGTTTTATGTCACCTCTGCTTGCCCGAGTGAATTGGAATATGGTCATTGTTCACATTTACATTAAGGAAAAAGAGTCCTAAGGTCGACCTGCCAACTATAGAGTTTTTTTGGTCCCCTTTTTCTCTATTTTGTTTTCTGCCTGCTTTAAATCTACTGTTACTTTTCTATACTGAGATAAAAACCACTGTTTAGACGTAACAGGTTTTTTTATTGCAAGCCAGCAAATTTGTATTTATCTCATGGCTAAAACACTGAAGTCAAAGTTCTAGGATCTTTGTGTGTGTGTGTGTGTATGTGTGTATGTATGGGTGTGTGTGTATAGATTTGAAGGCTTTTATAATAGACTTCTATAATTTTATGTTTGATTGGGAATTAAATCATTTTAATTTCCATCTAGTTCACCAGACTTTCTCTAAGTACCTTATGATGTACATTTTGCTATCTGATTTTCACTTGAGCTGTTTCCTTTAATATGCAAATTTTAGACTATTTAGCTGACAACTGCTTAGGGTAAGATAGAAAAAAAGGAAAAAAAGGAGGTCTTTATAAATCTATAAGATGTACTTCTCTTGACATGCCTATACATTTATATATTTATGTGTGTGTACACAGGGTTTCACTACTAAAAATATATAAAAGAACTCTCATTAATTGGCTTTTGAAAAGCACTTAAATCAGATACTAAAGAAAAGAGGATAGTCAAATGCTTTTTCAAGTTCACATGACTTAAGTAAAATATTTATTAAATAAGCTGACTTTAAAATTATTGGCATAGTAATATTAGAAATGCCTCAAGAATTTGCCAGCATATATATCTGTTTGCATTTATTAATCAAGCAATTTCATACTTATCTCTGCTAAATACTGCAAAGTTTTGAAGTTTGGCATAGGGATTCCAAAACTAAACCCAGCCCAAAACAGAATGATCTTTGCTTGTGTAATCTTTAATAAATAAGAAATTGGTATTGGTTTAACTTTCAATGGGTATATTATTAGACCAGTTTCATAAATGGTGTGCCAATATCCTGCAGAAGTAACAGTCTCCACGCTAGCAATTTCACAAAGCTCTTCCTCACCTGCAGATCACCTAACCCATGTTACTATTGTCAGAGGTGTTCAAACCAGAGTGACTCCATCTTGAGTGAGGGCTAGGAAAAATAAGGTGGGACTTACCATACCGCATTCCCAGGAAGTTAAGTATTCCTAGCCTCTAGATAGTTAAGGTTAAGGGAACAGATTGATAATCTTTACTAAACAGATCCGGACTTAGGGTCTTGATATCCTGATATCTTGAGAACAGAAATATCCCTAATTTTGCTTTAAAGATAATAATAATATAAATTCTTGCAAAATATAGTAATTAAGACATTTAATCCTTCATCACAAACCCTTGTAGCAGAGCACATCTCCCCATGATCTTTTTTTATCCCATATATAAGCAATTTCTGCCTCTTACTTTCAGGAACACCCCGCTCTGTCTATAGGGTAGCTGTTCTTTCACCACTTTACTTTCTTAATAAACTTGTTTTTGGTTTGCACTGTGGACTTGCCCTGAATTATTTTTTGTGCAAGATTCAAGTACCCTCTCTTGGGTCTGGATCAGGACCCCTTCCTGGTAACACTATTAAAACACGGAAAAGTATTGATGCTGCACCGTTCACATTACCTGAACTTATTGGTCTGTTTTAAGGCATTTCTTGAGATTATGCTTGAATTTTTACAATTGGCTTGGAAGGGAGGCAAATGAAGTATGAAAGTGAAGTGTAAGAAAATACATGCTGAACTGGTAGTGGCCTGGCAATTGTCTGCTAACCATTAGCATATGAAAGGACCCTGCTTGTGTTGAGTCCTGTTCTCCTAATGTAAAGACTTGTTATTTGACATTCAGAAGTATCATCATTAGGATGTATTAGCAAAATGGTGTTTTTGATATTGACAAAAGATTATCATGATGCTAAGACTAGCAAAATATTGAGAGTTAGCTAGCTTCAACAAGTCCTGAAGTGAAGTTATATATGCATATATTAGTGAGCGTTGCTTTCAGGAAAATGAGTAAAGTTAGATATTAGCCAGTTATGAATGTATCATTTTAACTAATGCAAGAGACATTACAGAGTTTTCAACTGAATACATGCTGTTGATATATTTCTCAGGTGTGTTTGAGGTGAGTACCTTTTTAATCACCTAAAATATGGTGATGGGGTCTGTATAGTGTTGATTCAACTAAAGATTACATGCCATCAAATGTACCTAAACTTAAACAAGGAAAAGTGGTAGCAGCATCTTGAAGATACTGTGTTATATTTTTTGTATATGTTTACCTATCATTTATAAATACCTGTTGTGTTCTAAACATCATGATATAACCTGTGAGGAAACAGAGATTAACAAGATTAAGTGTGGACTCTAGTGACCAGAATATGCTTTGCTTCAATGTTTTAATAATTATGCAAGCTTTTTTGAAGAATATGGAATGCATTGTATACTCATACCTTCTTTCAAAAAGTTCAGCAGTGAAAAAAACTAATCAAAGAATATATTGTTTTGACTCTATAATGTTAAACAATCAATTTTTTTTCTTACTAAATGACTTTGTTGGTGAAACGTAGCAGTCATATTATGACTTCTCTTGCTTCAGAAATTAATGAAAAACACACTAGTCTCCTGAACAAGTCATCTCAGATAACTTTAACAAATCTATTGAAACTAACACCTTGGTTTTTATTGATATTTGAAACAGCATTGGATAAATAAATGCATAAACCTTGTCAGTTTCCCATTACTCTAAATGGAAAAGTTGTAAAACCACTCCTTTATATTTGCCACAATGGCAGATTTGTTCCATGAATGGTAATGCATGTTTTAAGGTATGAACAAAATTGATTATGTAACCTTAGATATATAATGGAACAGAAGGCTAATGCTTATGCTGATTCTGCCTTAAGTAAAATCCATCTGTTTACTACTGAGGTAGCATGCAACTCAGCTTTGTTTTAAAAGAACAAGATAAATACTTGAGGCTGTTTTGTATCTGCTAATACAAAAGTGTAGGGAAACACACAGTAAAACTTATGTTTTTAAAAGACACGGTTCCCAGCAAACTCTAAGTATTTACTGTCTCTCAAATGTGATCAACCCAGAAAAGCCACATGATAGGATACTTGCAAATCTTCCCATAAACCCTAGTCAGCAATCATGTGCATACAAGTATTGGAGACACTCACAGAGAAGCAACTGATTATTGAATTTTATGTGGAAGAAATTGAGATGAACAGTTAAAAGGAAATTTATATTAGATTTTTTTCTTATAGGTCTGCAGATGTTTTCTTTTTGAAGCATTATAAAAGCATGAAGCTTAGCTTTGAAAATGTCATTAAAAATATGTTTCTGACATAATCATTTATTTCAGAAGAAAATGCTTCGTTCATATTATAGTTGATATTTTCAATGAGGTGTTTTGATCAGCCTTATCAACTGTTCAGTATTTGCCAAATACCCTCCACCAAAAGTCATGTTTCTTTTGTCTATACATAGTTCTATTAAAGTCTGGTAAATTTGTGATCAAGATCAAACAATATTTCATTTGTGAAACTTTCTATAACTGCTGTGTTTTCCTCTGCACTTGACTGTATTTGCTTAATCCTCTAATAGAGTGATTATTTCCCTTTTCCTTGCTATGTTTTTAATGATGTACATTTTCCTCAACTCGGTGAAACTGCAAGCTCCTTGAAAACAATGATATGCGGGGGCGGAGCAAGATGGCCGAATAGGAACACCTCCAGTCTCCAACTCCCAGCGCGAGCGACACAGAAGAACGGTGATTTCTGCATTTTCAACTGAGGTACTGGGGTCATCTCACTAGGGAGTGCCGGACAATCGGTGCTGGTCAGCTGCTGCAGCCCGACCAGCGAGAGCTGAAGCAGGGCAAGGCATCGCCTCACCTGGGAAGCGCAAGGGGGAAGGGAATCCCTTTTCCTAGCCAGGGGAACTGAGACACACAACACCTGGAAAATCGGGTAACTCCCACCCCAATACTGCGCTGTAAGCAAACAGGCACACCAGGAGAATATACCCCACACCTGGCCGGGAGGGTCCCACGCCCATGGAGCCTCCCTCCTTGCTAACACAGCAGTCTGCCGTGATCTAACCGCAAGGCAGCAGCGAGGCTGTGGGAGGGGCGCCCGCCATTGCTGAGGCTTAAGTAGGTAAACAAAGCCGCTGGGAAGCTTGAACTGGGTGGAGCTCACAGCAGCTCAAGGAAACCTGCCTGTCTCTGTAGACTCCACCTCTGGGGACAGGGCACAGCTAAAAAATAACAGGGGAAGAAGCAGAGGCCTGTGCAGATGCGAACGACTCTGTCTGACAGCTTTGAAGAGAGCAGTGGATCTCCCAACATGGAGGTTGACATCTGAGAAGGGACAGACTGCCTGCTCAAGTGGGTCCCTCACCCCTGAGTAGCCTAACTGGGAGACATCCCCCACTAGGGGCAGTCTGACACCCCACACCTCACACGGTGGAGTACACCATTGAGAAGAAGCTTCCAAAGTAAGAATCAGACAGGTAGACTCGCTGTTCAGCAATATTGTATCTTCTGCAACATTTGCTGCTGATACCCAGGCAAACAGGGTCTGGAGTGGACCTCAAGCAACCTCCAACAGACCTACAGCTTAAGGTCCTGACTATTAGAAGGAAAACTATCAAACAGGAAGAACACCTATACCAAAACCCCATCAGTACGTCACCATCATCAAAGACCAGAGGCAGATAAAACCATGAAGACGGGGAAGAAGCAGGGAAGAAAAGCTGGAAATTCAAAAAATAAGAGTGCATCTCCCCCTGCAAAGGAGCACAGCTCATCGCCAGCAACGGATCAAAGCTGGTCAGAGAATGACTTTGCAAGATGAGAGAAGAAGGCTTCAGTCCATCAAACTTCGCAGAGCTAAAGGAGGAATCATGTACCCAGCGCAAAGAAACTAAAAATCTTGAAAAAAGAGTGGAAGAATTGACAGCTAGACTAATTAATGCAGAGAAGGTCATAAACGAAATGACAGAGATGAAAACCATGACACGAGAAATACATGACAAATGCACAAGCTTCAGTAACCGACTCGATCAACTGGAAGAAAGAGTATCAGCCATTGAGGATCAAATGAATGAAATGAAGCGAGAAGAGAAACCAAAAGAAAAAAGAAGAAAAAGAAATGAGCAAAGCCTGCAAGAAGTATGGGATTATGTAAAAAGACCAAATCTACGTCTGATTGGGGTGCCTGAAAGTGAGGGGGAAAATGGAAACAAGTTGGAAAACACTCTTCAGGATATCATCCAGGAGAACTTCCCCAACCTAGTAGGGCAGGCCAACATTCAAATTCAGGAAATACAGAGAACGCCACAAAGATACTCCTCCAGAAGAGCAACTCCAAGACACATAATTGCCAGATTCACCAAAGTTGAAATGAAGTAAAACATCTTAAGGGCAGCCAGAGAGAAAGGTCGGGTTACCCACAAAGGGAAGCCCATCAGACTGACAGCAGATCTCTCGGCAGAAACCCTACAAGCCTGAAGAGAGTGGGGGCCAATATTCAATGTTCTTAAAGAAAAGAATTTTAAACCCAGAATTTCATATCCAGCCAAACTAAGTTTCATCAGTGAAGGAGAAATAAAATTCTTTACAGATAAGCAAATGCTTAGAGATTTTGTCACCACCAGGCCTGCCTTACAAGAGACCCTGAAGGAAGCCCTAAACATGGAAAGGAACAACCGGTACCAGCCATTGCAAAAACATGCCAAAATGTAAAGACCATCGAGCCTAGGAAGAAACTGCATCAACTAATGAGCAAAATAACCAGTTAATATCATAATGGCAGGATCAAGATCACACATAACAATATTAACCTTAAATGTAAATGGACTAAATGCTCCAATTAAAAGACACAGACTGGCAAACTGGATAAAGAGTCAAGACTCATCAGTCTGCTGTCTTCAGGAGACCCATCTCACATGCAGAGACATACATAGGCTCAAAATAAAGGGATGGAGGAAGATCTACCAAGCAAATGGAGAACAAAAAAAAGCAGGGGTTGCAATCCTAGTCTCTGATGAAACAGACTTTAAACCATCAAAGATCAAAAGAGACAAAGAAGGCCATTACATAATGGTAAAGGGATCAATTCAACAGGAAGAGCTAACTATCCTAAACATATATCCACCCAATACAGGAGCACCCAGATTCATAAAGCAAGTCCTTAGAGACTTACAAAGAGACTTAGACTCCCATACAATAATAATGGGAGACTTCAACACTCCACTGTCAACATTAGACAGATCAACGAGACAGAAAGTTAACAAGGATATCCAGGAATTGAACTCATCTCTGCACCAAGCGGACCTAATAGACATCTATAGAACTCTCCACCCCAAGTCAACAGAATATACATTCTTCTCAGCACCACATCACACTTATTCCAAAATTGACCACATAATTGGAAGTAGAGCATTCCTCAGCAAATGTAAAAGAACAGAAATTATAACAAACTGTCTCTCAGACCACAGTGCAATCA
>NW_022307890.1:0-1623 GCF_002776525.5 Piliocolobus tephrosceles | reverse complement strand
GCTTGGTGCAGAGATGAGTTCAATTCCTGGATATCCTTGTTAACTTTCTGTCTCGTTGATCTGTCTAATGTTGACAGTGGAGTGTTGAAGTCTCCCATTATTATTGTATGGGAGTCTAAGTCTCTTTGTAAGTCTCTAAGGACTTGCTTTATGAATCTGGGTGCTCCTGTATTGGGTGCATATATATTTAGGATAGTTAGCTCTTCCTGTTGAATTGATCCCTTTACCATTATGTAATGGCCTTCTTTGTCTCTTTTGATCTTTGATGGTTTAAAGTCTGTTTTATCAGAGACTAGGATTGCAACCCCTGCTTTTTTTTGTTCTCCATTTGCTTGGTAGATCTTCCTCCATCCTTTTATTTTGAGCCTATGTATGTCTCTGCATGTGAGATGGGTCTCCTGAAGACAGCAGACTGATGGGTCTTGACTCTTTATCCAGTTTGCCAGTCTGTGTCTTTTAATTGGAGCATTTAGTCCATTTACATTTAAGGTTAATATTGTTATGTGTGATCTTGATCCTGCCATTATGATATTAACTGGTTATTTTGCTCATTAGTTGATGCAGTTTCTTCCTAGGCTCGATGGTCTTTACATTTTGGCATGTTTTTGCAGTGGCTGGTACCGGTTGTTCCTTTCCATGTTTAGGGCTTCCTTCAGGGTCTCTTGTAAGGCAGGCCTGGTGGTGACAAAATCTCTAAGCATTTGCTTATCTGTAAAGAATTTTATTTCTCCTTCACTTATGAAACTTAGTTTGGCTGGATATGAAATTCTGGGTTGAAAATTCTTTTCTTTAAGAACGTTGAATATTGGCCCCCACTCTCTTCTGGCTTGTAGAGTTTCTGCCGAGAGATCTGCTGTCAGTCTGATGGGCTTCCCTTTGTGGGTAACCCGACCTTTCTCTCTGGCTGCCCTTAAGATTTTTTCCTTCATTTCAACTTTGGTGAATCTGGCAATTATGTGTCTTGGAGTTGCTCTTCTGGAGGAGTATCTTTGTGGCGTTCTCTGTATTTCCTGAATTTGAATGTTGGCCTGGCCTGCTAGGTTGGGGAAGTTCTCCTGGATGATATCCTGTAGAGTGTTTTCCAATTTGGTTCCATTTTCCCCCTCACTTTCAGGCACCCCAATCAGACGTAGATTTGGTCTTTTGACATAATCCCATACTTCTTGCAGGCTTTGTTCATTTCTTTTTCTTCTTTTTTCTTTTGGTTTCTCTTCTCGCTTCATTTCATTCATTTGATCCTCCATCGCTGATACTCTTTCTTCCAGTTGATCGAGTCGGTTACTGAAGCTTGTGCATTTGTCACGTATTTCTCGTGACATGGTTTTCATCTCTGTCATTTCGTTTATGACCTTCTCTGCATTAATTAGTCTAGCTGTCAATTCTTCCACTTTTTTTTCAAGATTTTTAGTTTCTTTGCGCTGGGTACGTAATTCCTCCTTTAGCTCTGAGAGGTTTGATGGACTGAAGCCTTCTTCTCTCATCTCATCAAAATCATTCTCTGACCAGCTTTGATCCGTTGCTGGCGATGGGCTGTGCTCCTTTGCAGGAGGAGATGCGCTCTTATTTTTTGAATTTCCAGCTTTTCTGCCCTGCTTTTTCCCCATCTTTGTGGTTTTATCTGTC
>NW_022307889.1:0-2519 GCF_002776525.5 Piliocolobus tephrosceles | reverse complement strand
GGATGGAGGAAGATCTACCAAGCAAATGGAGAACAAAAAAAAGCAGGGGTTGCAATCCTAGTCTCTGATAAAACAGACTTTAAACCATCAAAGATCAAAAGAGACAAAGAAGGCCATTACATAATGGTAAAGGGATCAATTCAACAGGAAGAGCTAACTATCCTAAATATATATGCACCCAATACAGGAGCACCCAGATTCATAAAGCAAGTCCTTAGAGACTTACAAAGAGACTTAGACTCCCATACAATAATAATGGGAGACTTCAACACTCCACTGTCAACATTAGACAGATCAACGAGACAGAAAGTTAACAAGGATATCCAGGAATTGAACTCATCTCTGCACCAAGCGGACCTAATAGACATCTATAGAACTCTCCACCCCAAGTCAACAGAATATACATTCTTCTCAGCACCACATCACACTTATTCCAAAATTGACCACATAATTGGAAGTAAAGCACTCCTCAGCAAATGTAAAAGAACAGAAATTATGACAAACTGTCTCTCTGACCACAGTGCAATCAAACTAGAACTCAGGACTAAGAAATTCAATCAAAACCGCTCAACTACATGGAAACTGAACAACCTGCTCCTGAATGACTACTGGGTACATAACGAAATGAAAGCAGAAATAAAGATGTTCTTTGAATCCAATGAGAACAAAGATACAACATACCAGAATCTCTGGGACACATTTAAAGCAGTATGTAGAGGGAAATTTATAGCACTAAGTGCCCACAAGAGAAAGCAGGAAAGATCTAAAATTGACACTCTAACATCACAATTAAAAGAACTAGAGAGGCAAGAGCAAACACATTCAAAAGCTAGCAGAAGGCAAGAAATAACTAAGATCAGAGCAGAACTGAAGGAGATAGAGACACAAAAAACCCTCCAAAAAATCAATGAATCCAGGAGTTGGTTTTTTGAAAAGATCAACAAAATTGACAGACCGCTAGCAAGATTAATAAAGAAGAAAAGAGAGAGGAATCAAATAGACGCAATAAAAAATGATAAAGGGGATATCACCACCGACCCCACAGAAATACAAACTACCATCAGAGAATACTATAAACACCTCTACGCAAATCAACTAGAAAATCTAGAAGAAATGGATAATTTCCTGGACACGTACACTCTTCCAAGACTAAACCAGGAAGAAGTTGAATCCCTGAATAGACCAATAGCAGCCTCTGAAATTGAGGCAACAATTAATAGCCTGCCCACCAAAAAAAGCCCAGGACCAGATGGATTCACAGCTGAATTCTACCAGAGGTACAAGGAGGAGCTGGTACCATTCCTTCTGAAACTATTCCAATCAATAGAAAAAGAGGGAATCCTCCCTAACTCATTTTATGAGGCCAGCATCATCCTGATACCAAAGCCTGGCAGAGACACAACAAAAAAAGAGAATTTTAGACCAATCTCCCTGATGAACATCGATGCAAAAATCCTCAATAAAATACTGGCAAACCGGATTCAGCAGCACATCAAAAAGCTTATCCATCATGATCAAGTGGGCTTCATCCCTGGGATGCAAGGCTGGTTCAACATTCGCAAATCAATCAACGTAATCCAGCATATAAACAGAACCAAAGACAAGAACCACATGATTATCTCAATAGATGCAGAAAAGGCTTTTGACAAAATTCAACAGCCCTTCATGCTAAAAACGCTCAACAAATTCGGTATTGATGGAACGTACCTCAAAATAATAAGAGCTATTTATGACAAACCCACAGCTAATATCATACTGAATGGGCAAAAACTGGAAAAGTTCCCTTTGAAAACTGGCACAAGACAGGGATGCCCTCTCTCACCACTCCTATTCAACATAGTGTTGGAAGTTCTGGCTAGGGCAATCAGGCAAGAGAAAGAAATCAAGGGTATTCAGTTAGGAAAAGAGGAAGTCAAATTGTCCCTGTTTGCAGATGACATGATTGTGTATTTAGAAAACCCCATCGTCTCAGCCCAAAATCTTCTTAAGCTGATAAGCAACTTCAGCAAAGTCTCAGGATACAAAATTAATGTGCAAAAATCACAAGCATTCTTATACACCAGTAACAGACAAGCAGAGAGCCAAATCAGGAATGAACTTCCATTCACAATTGCTTCAAAGAGAATAAAATACCTAGGAATCCAACTTACAAGGGATGTAAAGGACCTCTTCAAGGAGAACTACAAACCACTGCTCAGTGAAATCAAAGAGGACACAAACAAATGGAAGAACATACCATGCTCATGGATAGGCAGAATCAATATTGTGAAAATGGCCATACTGCCCAAGGTAATTTATAGATTCAATGCCATCCCCATCAAGCTACCAATGAGTTTCTTCACCGAATTGGAAAAAACTGCTTTAAAGTTCATATGGAACCAAAAAAGAGCCCGCATTGCCAAGACAATCCTAAGTCAAAAGGACAAAGCCGGAGGCGTCACGCTACCTGACTTCAAACTATACTACAAGGCTACAGTAACCAAAACAGCATGGTACTGGTACCAAAACAGAGATATAGA
>NW_022307887.1:0-1194 GCF_002776525.5 Piliocolobus tephrosceles | reverse complement strand
TTATACCAGTCAAGCTTTTGGGCTTGCTATTCATTCACTCTAGGCTGTCAAAATCTCCACAGGAATGTCATATAATACAAAGTTAGAATTTTCTGGTCTGCAGTTTTGGTGGCATCACAATCTTTAGTTCTCAGCATTTTCATTTACTAATTCAAATTATGATAACTGATGTACATGGTTAAGTATTGAAAAGGTTCATGGGAATACTTAAAATGTGACACACCATAGGCAGCCACTAAGTCCATTAAACAATTATTGAATATCTAATCTATGTCTGGATGAAGGGATATTGAACCCATTAAAAACAGACTGAAGCTATGTAAAATGAATCCCACCTACAGATTCAAAAAGACAGAGTGTTGTTTGGTGGCCAGATTCTTGATGTCACTCATCCTTAGAAACCTATGCATACCTGTTGAGCCACAAATCATAAACACTTGACTGAGTGAGTTGGATTATGAGAAGCTCCAATCAAGGTTTAACCATAAAAAAAAAAAAAGCCAGATGACACAGATTGAAGTGAAACAATTAAAACCTGAGTTCATTGAGCTACAGTCTCCTTAAGTATATTAAATACAGCCTGCTAATTGGACCAAGAAAGAACTCTCTCACTAAGGGGGACGAAGTGAATACTACAGATAGAGGGCTCATGAAGAGGGTTAATTGTCTGGAATCGCATAAATTGTGTTCAATAGATAGCAACTAGTAACTAGAAGGGTGATAATGGAAGGGAATTTGAGATTTATTTGCAAGTTAATGCCAAATCTTCCTCTTTTTTGTTGTTTTTGTTTTTGTTTTTGTTTTTGAGATAGAGTTTCGCTCTTGTCGCCCAGGCTAGAGTGCAATGACACGATCTCTGCTCACTGCAACCTCTGTTTCCTGGATTCAAGCAATTCTCCTGCCTCAGCCTCCTGAATAGCTGGGATTACAGGCGTGCACCACCATGCCTGACTAATGTTGTGTTTTTAGTACAGACGGGGTTTCTCCATGTTGGTCAGGCTGGTCTCAAACTCCTAACCTCAGGGGTGATCCACCTGCCTCGGCCTCCCAAAGTGCTGTGATTACAAGCGTGAACCACTGCACTCGCAAACCTTCCTCTTTTTTTTTTTTATTTAATTATAAAAACTTGTTTATTTATTTATTTTTTATTATTATACTTTAAGTTCTAGGGTACATGTGCATAACGTGCAGGTT
>NW_022307886.1:0-9492 GCF_002776525.5 Piliocolobus tephrosceles | reverse complement strand
GTACCATTCAGGACATAGGCATGGGCAAGGACTTCATGTCTAAAACACCAAAAGCAACAGCAGCAAAAGCCAAAATTGACAAATGGGATCTAATTAAACTCAAGAGCTTCTGCACAGCAAAAGAAACTACCATCAGAGTGAACAGGCAACCTACAGAATGGGAGAAAATTTTTGCAATCTACTCATCTGACAAAGGGCTAATTTCCAGAATCTACAAAGAACTCAAACAAATATACAAGAAATAAACAAACAACCCCATCCAAAAGTGGGGAAAGGATATGAACAGACATTTCTCAAAAGAAGACATTCATACAGCCAACAGACACATGAAAAAATGCTCATCATCACTGGCCATCAGAGAAATGCAAATCAAAACCACAATGAGATACCATCTCACACCAGTTAGAATGCCAATCATTAAAAAAATCAGGAAACAACAGGTGTTGGAGAGGATGTGGAGAAATAGGAACACTTTTACACTGTTGGTGGGATTGTAAACTAGTTCAACCATTATGGAAAACAGTATGGCAATTCCTCAAGGATCTAGAACTAGATGTACCATATGACCCAGCCATCCCACTACTGGGTATATACCCAAAGGATTATAAATTATTCTACTACAAAGACACATGCACACGTATGTTTATTGCGGCACTATTCACAATAGCAAAGCCTTGGAATCAACCCAAATGTCCATCAGTGACAGACTGGATTAAGAAAATGTGGCACATATACACCATGGAATACTATGCAGCCATAAAAAAGGATGAGTTTGCGTCCTTTGTAGGGACGTGGATGCAGCTGGAAACCATCATTCTTAGCAAGCTATCACAAGAACAGAAAACCAAACACCGCATGTTCTCACTCATAGGTGGGAACTGAACAATGAGATCACTTAGACTCGGGAAGGGGAACATCACACACTGGGGCCTATCATGGGGAGGGGGGAGGGAGGAGGGATTGCATTGGGAGTTATACCTGATATAAATGATGAATTGATGGGTGCTGACGAGTTGATGGGTGCAGCACACCAACATGGCACAAGTATACATATGTAACAAACCTGCACGTTATGCACATGTACCCTAGAACTTAAAGTATAATAAATAAATAAATAAATAAATAAATAAATAAATAAATAAATAAATAAAATAATAATAATAATATTAAAAAAATTAAAAAGAGATAGGAATAAGTTGAAGTATTCTCCATGCCATTCTTTCTATGTTAAAATCAATGTCCAACAGCATAAAGATTTTATTTGTGTTTCTTTTAACCTTATGATTTCATGTGGGGAGCAACATTTGTGTCAGTATCTCTGGGTCCTGAGTTTGCACTGCTCTCTTGTTTTGGAGATAGACAAATGATGAGGGTAAAGGAATACAAAATGTCACAGTCTACAGATAACCCTCTGTAGCAAATTATAAGCCATATTCCCTGGAAATTATAGGCAATGCCCTCAACTCTATGAATAAACTTTCCTGAGGCTGATGGGGAAAGTGATTCTTTCCTGATGAGGGGTTTTACTCAGCCCATTGATTAATGCCCTTAACACTGCCAATGGATACATTCCCAGGTGTAAAAAAACCGAGCCTTTACTAAATAGATACGGAAGTATATATTTAATATAATGAAGTTACAGGCTTCTGAACCAAAGAACAAAGGCAGAAAATATAGAAATATATATATTCAAATATGTAAATGTATTTATCACTGCACAAGTGAAAACATGGGGAAACACAGAGATTAAAGGAGAAGTGATGTCTGTGATGCTTCTTTAGGAAATAAAACAGTAACAATTATTAAGAATTGTATTTTCATAAAAAGGAAAACATTTATATAGATGGACAAGAAATTTCAGGTCTCTATGGAAGAAGAATTTTCTAAAAATCTGCCATTAATACAACCCTTCTGATAACTGTATGTCCCCCTACCTATGACAAAATTAGACTTGTATTTCTAACTAAGCCTAGAGTAATTAAGTTTTAGTTGTTCAGCTATATCAAAACTGTGTCTCCTAATCATCAAAATGGTTAACACGGGTAGAGTATTTTCTACATCCCACTTTATGGTAAACTTCCTAGCTCATTTTAGCCACAGAAAAACACCTGTACCTTTACTATGTCTTCTTTCTCTCTGTCACACACATACTCTCACTCTCTTTCTCTCTCCCTCCCAATGGGCTCGCTTATGCTCTCTTCACTCCTAATGTAATATATCACTTTAATGTGTATAAATTTTTACTCCAGGAATTGTTAAATCACAGATTATAGGGCCCACTTGCAGAGCTTCTGATTCAGAAAGACTGCCTTGTGGCCTAAGAATTTTCATAAGCCCCTCAGGTGATTTTAATCCAGTTAGCCATGATGATATTTTAGGAAAATATTCTCCAGACTATTTTCTGGTGCACACAGACTTAGCCCCAGCAGTTCATCTAGTCTTTTTTTCAATCTCCTCTAGTGCACTTGCTAATTTCTGGTGGCTAATTTGCTTAAGATATTCCCGTATGCCATGTAATTTTCATGAATATTTTATCTCTTATTGCCTGCCTATTCCATTTTCCAGAGTGCCACTGTACAAAGGCAAATCCTTCACTCTTGTCAAGCCCTCCTCCCGTTGTGAACGGCTCTCACTGTCTCAGGCTTAGCCACCTACTTTCCCAAGATGCAAGACCAATCAATAATGAAATTCCTCAATTTTCCTTTTACTTTTTTCTCTCCAAGTGGTTATTTTTACTAGCTCTTAGCAGATTTTTTAAAACATAAGTTATAGGGAAAAAAAAAATGCATCTACATATTTCCAAGGTTAGCCTTCTCACCCACTTTTTAAAACCTTTTCTTTTGTTCTCCCCAGGGAGACCTTGGACCTTGTTGCGAGAATATGCCTTGTGGTCTCAGAGGAGAAGATATTCTAATTTAATACCATATGGGGCCCTATTTATAGAAACGTTCTAAAGGATGTTTAGATAACAATTTTATGGTTTAGAAATATTTTCCATTAATACAGTTTTAAATTCATTGCTAATCTCTCATCATTTGAACAATTAATTGGTTTGACATCTAAGGCAGTGAAAATGAGTAGTGCTACATTCTGAATGTAAACACATGCATATTTGAACTATTAAGCATTAGTTCATTAAAAATATACTTGTGATGTAAGTTATGTACCCAGAACTGAGCTGCTCACTAGGAATCTGTTGACAGACATGAATCCTTTTCATGTAGCAAAATTTAGTCTGTTGAAGGAGACATATTAATGACAGTACAAAGTGATCAGTTACATAAATTATAGATGTCCTGAAAGCAAATAAAAGACATTTATGCCAAGTTTACAGAGTCATAATAATATTCCCTAAAATGTAATATAAGGTGATATCTAATACATAAGAGAAAAATAGCTGAATGAACTATTATCTGTATAGTTAATGCTCCTGTTGACAATGTCATGGTGGTGATGCTAAAACTCTTCATTATCAGAATAAAACAAACAACCAAACCATGAATCACTTCAAAGCTGTCAACTGTACTAGTATCTAAAGAAATACTTAATGTACCTCACATGTCCAATTAAACATTCTGAAAATGTTTTTAGGGTATGAATTCAAACCCTGAACAAATTTAAAGAATTATTTTTGTGAAATATAATTAAAGATACTCAAAGCTCATTTTGCAGTTGCCCTATCCCAATCCTAAAAATTAGCATTCCTTCAATAAGTTTTTGTTTTGTTTATTGGAAAGTGGCATTAGAAGACAAGTACTGGTGATTGTAGCTACTAGGATGTCACCACTTTTAGTGATGCCAACTCTCTCTCTATCTCTCTGTCTCTATATATAGATATATAGATATCCTAATTATATCCTAGATATTATATGGGAATTACCATTCTGAATTTATGTAGACCACAAAACAAAGTGCCATAAAATATTAAATAGTAACAACAGTAATTCACTATAGTTTAAATATCCTAGATATTATATATTATATTATATATAATAAAAATATACGTATCTATATATTTTATACTATGTATAAATATAAAATATGATAATATATAATATATTCTAATACAATGTATATTTTAACCTGTATAGATCTATTAAAATTTATGTATAATTATATATATACAGTTATTTATCTCTATATATGAATTGTATATGTATGTATGTATTTAAGCTAAAAACAACACCTACTGATCTCTCCAACGCTAATTCAATAGAATACAGTTTATTCCCGTCTTCCCCTTTATTCTCTGTAACTTCACTGTCCAACAGTGAGAAACTTCGCTCTAGCTATTCACTATCTACCTTTCATTTACTTGTCTTTTCAACCCCATTGTACATGGAAAGGAGTTTCAGAATTATTAACCCATACCAATTTGAGAAATATTTTTAGCAACTAGAACACAGCATTTATTTACAGCTTATTTTGTCTTTAATTGTACAGTTTGCAGTGAAAATATCATAATTCACAGATACTTAAATCAGTTCCTGTTTTTATTCACCCCTTCAGTGAAGTTATCTGTGATAGAATTAGATGCTTTTGTCTAAGTCCACAAGTCTGCATTCTTTGCTGAGATCTTTGAACCTCTGGTTGTGTGTGTGTGTGTATAAGTTGTATACATTGAAGTTCCTGCTTTATAATATACAGTTCTACAGATTTTTCCACACTTAGATTTTTCCACACACTAGAGAATAGTTTCATTATCCCCAAAATTAGTATGTGTGTCCTCTTATTCAATTACTTTCCAGTTTTCTCTGGTAAACACTGATTTGTTTCCTACTTATATAATTTTACACTTTCAATGATGTCATATGAATTAATTCCTGTAACATGTAGCCCTTTGGGTCTGACATCTTTCTCTTAGCAAAATAAATGTAAAGTTTCCATAATGAATCTAAAATCATTTCAGATAACATTTTAGATTAATTTTGTTAAGATCAATTTTCCTCTTTCTAGTGACATATGGAAATGTACAATTGTTCCAGCACTATTTCTTGATTTTATTGAGAAAATACTCATTCTCTACTTGAGACAGCTTTGCATCTTTGTGAATAATAATTTGACTGTATTTTTATGGGTTTATTTTTGTGCTATCTATTCCATTTCATTGATCTATGTCTATCATTTACCATTACTATTCTGTGTTGATTACTACAGCTTTATGGTAATTATTAAAATTAGGCAATATAGTTTCTCTAATTTTGTTCTTTTGCTTTAAAAATTGTTCTGATTATTATAGTATTTTGACCATGTACATTTTAGTATTAATTTGTCTATATCTCCAATAAGATTTTCATTGTGATTGCATTGAATCTATTGAATCTATGGAAGAACTGGCTTTTTTTTTTTTTTTTTATTTGCAATGGAGTCTCACTCTGTCACCCAGGCTATAGTGCAGTGGCGTGATCTTGGCTCATTGCAACCTGTACCTTCCAGGTTCAAGCGATTCTCTTGCCTCACCCTCCTGAGTAGTTGGAATTACAGGCGCCTGGCACCACATCTGGCTAATTTTTATATTTTTAGTAGTAACAGGGTTTCACCATGTTGGCCAGGCTGGTCTCAACTTCCTGACCTCAGGTGATCTACCTGCCTCAGCCTCTCAAAGTGCTGGGATGATAGGTATGAGCCACTGAGCCTGACCAGAATTGGCATTTTTAAAATATTGCATTTTCCAATACATGAACAAAGTATACCTTTCAATTTATTTCGATAATCTGACATCTTTCATTACAGTTTTGTCATTTTCAGCATAAAGACTGTGTACTTACTTTGTTAGATTTATAATTCACTTTTGAATTATAAATGAAAATAATTTTAAAATGTATTTGGAATTATTTAGTGCTAAATTATTTTAATTTCAATTTTACTTGTTAATTACTGGCCTGTAGAAATGCAATTGATTAAAACATCAATTACCTTTGTGGACTTTGACTTTTACATACATGCTTTTTAAGTAAGGCTATGGAATGGTAACATATCATCTAAAACATATATATTTTGGCTCAGTAAATGTTGACACAATCTTATAGTCTTATTTTTTATAACAATGTTTTGGGCCGGGCGCGGTGGCTCAAGCCTGTAATCCCAGCACTTTGGGAGGCCGAGACGGGCGGATCACGAGGTCAGGAGATCGAGACCATCCTGGCTAACACGGTGAAACCCCGTCTCTACTAAAAAAAAAAAAATACAAAAACTAGCCGGGCGAAGTGGCGGGCGCCTGTAGTCCCAGGGGAGGCTGAGGCAGGAGAATGGCGTAAACCCGGGAGGCGGAGCTTGCAGTGAGCTGAGATCCGGCCACTGCACTCCAGTCCGGGCGACAGAGCGAGACTCCGCCTCAAAAAAAAAAAAAAAAAATGTTTTGTTTTGAGAGATGAAAATAGTGCAGTTGTCCAATTGTATTCATTTTATTGACACATTAATGGAGCATATGAATTGTTTATTCAAAAAATGGAGGGCATAAACAAATATAGTGGTATCAAAAGAGAGTCATATGATAAATCTGGATAAAGTAAAAACATGGTAGAAGTAATCTATAGTACTGTCAAATAAGAACCATGTATATGTGCTCAGAATATGCTAAATTTCTTTCTATATGCTCATTAATGTACTTGTCATTAATGATTCACTTATACATCCAATCAATCTATGTGTTTGGAAAGAATGATTATGGGAAGGCTTACTGAGATAACATGCCAAAAGAACTGGAACATAAGTTTTTTCAAGGACAATTTGGATGACTTCCTATAGTGATTGCTGCAATATTATCATTATTAAATTCTAAACCACTAACTTTAAATTGATTGAGGTTAATGTAAAAAAAAAAAAAATCGTAGTTGAATTTTGCTAAAAGGATGCCAGTTTAAATGTCTGTAGCACAATAAAATTTTAAGTAAGTAAAATATTACATAATTTTTCTAACATGAAGAGATACCTATAAACCTACTTATAAATGAAAGGAAAGGCTGGGCACAGTGGCTCATGCCTATAACCCCAGCACTTTGGGAGGCCGAGGCGGGTGGATCACGAGATCAGGAGATCGAGATCATCCTGGCTAACACAGTGAAACCCCATTTCTACTAAAAAAAAAAAAAAAAAAAAAAAAAAAATACAAAAAAATCAGCTGGTCGTAGTGGTGGGCGCCTGTAGTACCAGCTACTCGGGAGGCTGAGGCAGGAGAATGGTTTGAACCCGGACGACGGAGCTTGCAGTGAGCCGAGATTGCGCCACAGCACTCCAGCCTGGGCAACAGAACAAGACTCCGTCTCAAAAAAAATAAAAATAAAAATGAAAAAAGTAAAAATGATCAATTTCAGCAATAAAAAGTATCACAGATAAAAAGTTAATGATTAAATCTTATTTTGTAGTACTTGGAATTCTATTAAGTAGAAAAAACTGGATTAAAACTTTTTCAATTGAGTCAGAAAACTATATCTTGATGCTCAAAATAATGTTTCTAATTTTAAAAATTTTATCATTTTTCCTAGATATAATGTGATATGAACATACAATTGGTATTTAGTGGCATTTATACAAGTAATTATTTATGATTATGGGTTTTTAAAATTATTTAGTTGACTATCAACTAGTGTTTTTAATGCTAATTTTATACTTTTTCTTGAAGTTTGGAATATTGGAATAACAATGGTATTTGTTCTCAGGGGCACAAATGAATGTAAACACATCACTCAAATTTCAATAGCAAGTTTTTCTTATAGAAAATGTAACAATTTGATCATGTCTTGTGTTTCTCAAAGAGTTACTGTGAAGGTTGAAAATGTATTACGTGTAGCTATAAATACAAAAAAGTATATTTAATTCAAGGATTATAAGGTAAGATAAAGCTTTGCAGTATTAATTAATATAGATCTATGTATTTTCTTGCCTGTGTTATCTTTTCCTTCTCCTTTTATATATTCTGTTATCTTCAACCATTCCAACTATAACTTGACCTACATTCTGCAGAGAGGTTAGAGTATAACTCAAAGCAAAGCCAGAAGCAAGCAAACAAACAAAAATCAAGCCATATTGTGACTTTCTAGCTTCCAGTGTCAAGGACCTCCCATAAACAGCAGTTTTGGTAGAACACTTGCCTAACCTCTTGTCTTGTTGATTTTCTTTTTCTCTCCTGTGGGCTGAGAAAGGAATAAAATCAGAATTAAAACTGAAGACTTTAGTTCTGAAGTGAGCCTCGGAACAATCCCAACACCCTACTCCTCTCAGAACAAAACTGTGAATGTGGTAGTGATAAAACCATGGATAAGTTTGGGTACTGAGAAATTGAACAAACGTGTACCTTATTTCTCAGAGGAAGATAATTTCCTATCCCCACCAATCAATGTGGTGTATTAGCAGAAGATTAGATTTGGTTGTAAGCTGTATTTGAAGCATCCCATTAAGTATTTTCTGGGCCACCTAATTCTTGAATATAGGTAAATAATTATCTTTTTGAAAAGAAATATTTATGCAATTATTAAGAAGTAAAGGAGGACTCAAACTTGCTAATGACTATGATAAGAATTCATTGCAGTAGAAATCAGTGTAGACCAAACCACTTAGAACAAGGATACCCTAAAATGTGCCAATGAGAAAGTACCAAGATAGCATGAATGGTATAAATAATTTTTAACAAATGCCCGCTTAGACAGACATCAAACAATGGTGAATGACTCCTTATTTGTATGGTTAAAATGAGGAGATAATGAAATTTGTAAAACCTTACCCTATTTGTGATCGGATTTCAAACATCACAGTTAATTGCCACACAAGGAGATTCTTTCCTTTTTTTTTTTTTTTTTTTACAATGCTCAAAGAGATGGAGAATAATCAGAACAAATCTCACAGGGATTACACTAGATAGACAAGATACATTAGCCAAATAGCAGGTGAGCTCTAATTACCTCTAGAGTCAAATTATCAAAGTCTAGCTGTGCAAGTTTCAATTTTGCTTAGAGTCAAATAATCAAAGTTTAGTTGTTCAATTGGGATGGAAGCGGACCCCAGTCGATATAAAGTCTAATCGAAATGTGAGAAGTAGTTTTTTTATGAAAGGTTCTTGGAAAACACGTTTTGATGAACAAAATCGACATCTGCAAGGATACACATGGTTCTTTTTTTTTTTTTTTTTTTTAATACTTTAAGTTCTAGGGTACATGTGCATAACGTGCAGGCTTGTTACATATGTATACATGTGCCATGTTGGTGTGCTGCACCCATCAACTCGTCAGCACCCATCAATTCATGATTTATATCAGGTATAACTCCCCAATGCAATCCCTCCCCCCTCCCCCCTCCCCATGATAGGCCCCATTGTGTGATGTTCCCCTTCCCGAGTCCAAGTGAGCTCATTGTTCAGTTCCCACCTATGAGTGAGAACATGCGGTGTTTGGTTTTCTGTTCTTGTGATAGTTTGCTAAGAATGATGGTCTCCAGCTGCATCCATGTCCCTACAAAGGACACAAACTCATCCTTTTTTATGGCTGCATAGTATTCCAT
>NW_022307884.1:0-2297 GCF_002776525.5 Piliocolobus tephrosceles | reverse complement strand
TCTTTGATTTCACTGAGCAGTGGTTTGTAGTTCTCCTTGAAGAGGTCCTTTACATCCCTTGTAAGTTGGATTCCTAGGTATTTGATTCTCTTTGAAGCAATTGTGAATGGAAGTTCATTCCTGATTTGGCTCTCTGCTTGTCTGTTACTGGTGTATAAGAATGCTTGTGATTTTTGCACATTGATTTTGTATCCTGAGACTTTGCTGAAGTTGGTTATCAGCTTAAGGAGATTTTGGGCTGAGACGATGGGGTTTTCTAAGTATACAATCATGTCATCTGCAAACAGGGACAATTTGACTTCTTCTTTTCCTAACTGAATACCCTTGATTTCTTTCTCTTGCCTGATTGCCCTAGCCAGAACTTCCAACACTATGTTGAATAGGAGTGGTGAGAGAGGGCATCCCTGTCTTGTGCCAGTTTTCAAAGGGAATTTTTCCAGTTTTTGCCCATTCAGTATGATATTAGCTGTGGGTTTGTCATAAATAGCCCTTATTATTTGGAGGTACGTTCCATCAATACCGAATTTATTGAGCGTTTTTAGCATGAAGCGCTGTTGAATTTTGTCAAAAGCCTTTTCTGCATCTATTGAGATAATCATGTGGCTCTTGTCTTTGATTCTGTTTATATGCTGGATTACGTTGATTGATTTGCGAATGTTGAACCAGCCTTGCATCCCAGGGATGAAGCCCACTTGATCATGGTGGATAAGCTTTTTGATGTGCTGCTGAATCCAGTTTGCCAGTATTTTACTGAGGATTTTTGCATCGATGTTCATCAGGGATATTGGTCTAAAATTCTCTTATTTTGTTGTGTCTCTGTCAGGCTTTGGTATCAGGATGATGTTGGCCTCATAAAATGCGTTAGGGAGGATTCCCTCTTTTTCTATTGATTGGAATAGTTTCAGAAGGAATGGTACCAGCTCCTCCTTGTACCTCTGGTAGAATTCAGCTGTAAATCCATCTGGTCCTGGACTTTTTTTGGTGGGTAGGCTATTAATTGTTGCCTCAATTTCGGAGCCTGCTATTGGTCTATTCAGGGATTCAACTTCTTCCTGGTTTAGTCTTGGGAGAGTGTAAGTGTCCAGGAAATTATCCATTTCTTCTAGATTTTCTAGTTGATTTGCGTAGAGGTGTTTATAGTATTCTCTGATGGTAGTTTGTATTTCTGTGGGGTCGGTGGTGATATCCCCTTTATCATTTTTTATTGCATCTATTTGATTCCTCTCTCTTTTCGTCTCTATTAGTCTTGCTAGCGGTCTGACAATTTTGTTGATCTTTTCAAAAAACCAACTCCTGGATTCGTTGATTTTTGGAGGGTTTTTTGTGTCTCTATCTCCTTCAGTTCTGCTCTGATCTTAGTTATTTCTTGCCTTCTGCTAGCTTTTGAATGTGTTTGCTCTTGCCTCTCTAGTTCTTTTAATTATGATGTTAGAGTGTCAAATTTAGATCTTTCCTGCTTTCTCTTGTGGGCATTTAGTGCTATAAATTTCCCTCTACACACTGCTTTAAATGTGTCCCAGAGATTCTGGTATGTTGTATCTTTGTTCTCATTGGTTTCAAAGAACATCTTTATTTCTGCTTTCATTTCGTTATGTACCCAGTACATACATAACCCAGTAGTCATAACAAGCAGCTTGTTCAGTTTCCATGTAGTTGAGCAGTTTTGATTGAGTTTCTTAGTCCTGAGTTCTAGTTTGATTGCACTGTGGTCAGAGAGACAGTTTGTTATAATTTCTATTTTTGTACATTTGCTGAGGAGTGCTTTACTTGCAATTATGTGGTCAATTTTGGAATAAGTGTGATGTGGTGCTGAGAAGAATGTATATTCTGTTGATTTGGGGTGGAGAATTCTATAGATGTCTATTAGGTCCACTTGGTGCAGAGATAAGTTCAATTCCTTATTGAACTTATCTGTCTCGTTGATCTGTCTAATGTTGACAGTGGAGTGTTGAAGTCTCCCATTATTATTTTATGGGAGTCTAAGTCTCTTTGTAAGTCTCTAAGGACTTGCTTTATGAATCTGGGTGCTCCTGTATTGGGTGCATATATATTTAGGATAGTTAGCTCTTCCTGTTGAATTGATCCCTTCACCATTATGTAATGGCCTTCTTTGTCTCTTTTGATCTTTGATGGTTTAAAATCTGTTTTATCAGAGACTAGGATTGCAACCCCTGCTTTTTTTGTTCTCCATTTGCTTGGTAGATCTTCCTCCATCCCTTTATTTTGAGCCTATGTATGTCTCTGCATGTGAGATGGGTCTCCTGAAGACAGCAGACTGATGGGTCTTGACTCTTTAT
>NW_022307883.1:0-6196 GCF_002776525.5 Piliocolobus tephrosceles | reverse complement strand
ACCGCGCCCGGCCACTTTTTTTTTTTTTTTCAAATGGAGTCTCACTCTGTCACCCAGGCTGGACTGCAGTGGCACTATCTCAGCTAACTGCAACCTCCTCATACCAGGTTCAAGTGATTCTCCTGCCTCAGCCTCCTGAGTAGCTGGAATTACAGGTGGGTGCCACCACACCCGGCTGATTTTTGTATTTTTAGTAGAGATGGGGTTTCACCATGTTGGCCAGCCAGGCTGGTCTCAAACTCCTGAGCTCAGGCAATCCGCCTGCCTCAGCCACCCAGAGTGCTGGGATTACAGGGCATGAGCCACCACTCCAAGTTGGCCAAACTATTTTCTAGAGTGGCTTTACCATTTTACATTCCCACCAGCAATTTATGAATAATCCACTTTGTCTACATCCTCTCCAGCATTTGGTATCACTTTTTAAAAAACTTTTAGCCTGGCACAGTGGCTCACACTTGTAATCCCAGCACTTTGGGAGGCCGAGGCAGGTAGAATATCTGAGGTCAGGAGTTTAAGACCAGTCTGGCTAACATGGAGAAACCCTGTCTCTATTAAAAATACAAAAATTGGCCAGGCACGGTGGGTCAAGCCTGTAATCCCAGCACTTTGGGAGGCCGAGACGGGCGGATCACGAGGTCAGGAGATCGAGACCATCCTGGCTAACACGGTGAAACCCCGTCTCTACTCAAAAATACAAAAAAATTAGCCGGGCGAGGTGGCGGGTGCCTGTAATCCCAGCTATTTGGGAGGCTGAGGCAGGAGAATGGCGTGAACCCGGGAGGCGGAGCTTGCAGAGAGCTGAGATCCGGCCACTGCACTCCAGCATGGGCGACAGAGCAAGACTCTGTCTCAAAAAAAAAAAAAATACAAAAATTAACTGTGCGTGATGGCATGCGCCTGTAGTCCCAGCTACTCAGGAGGCTAAGGCAGAAGAATTGCGTGAACTCAGGAGGTGGAGGTTGCAGTGAGCTGAGATTGTACCACTGCACTCCAGCCTGGCCTATAGAGTGAGACTTCTTCTCAAAAAAAAAAAAAAGAACTGGGCGTGGTGCCTCACACCTGTAATCCCAGCACTTTGGGAGGCCGAGGCAGGTGGATCATGTGAGGTCAAGAGTTCAAGACCAGACTGACCAACATGGAGAAATCCCATCTCCACTAAAAATGCAAAATTAGCTGGGTGTGGTGGGGCATGCCTGTAATCCCAGCTATTCGGGAGACTGAGGCAGGAGATAGCTTGAACCCAGAAAGCGGAGGTTGCAATGAGCCGAGATCATGCCATTGTACTCCAGCCTGGGCAACAAGAGCAAAACTCTGTCTCAAACAAACAAACAAACAAACAAAAACTTTTAGCCATTCTGACAGATGTGTAGTGTGTCATGTGTGTTGTGTATGTGTTGACCCTTCTCTCACTTATCTGTGAGAAGATAATTAATTTAGGTACAGATAATTGCTATTGGCTTTTATGAGAGGTCTCAAAAATATATAAAGACTTCAGGCCTTCTTTGGACAGATTATTTCTGCAGTTTTGTTTGTTTGTTTGTTTGTTTTAAGACAGGGTCTCACTCTGTCGCCCAGGCTGGAGTGCAGTGGCAAGTTCTTGGCTCAGTACAGCCTCAACTTCCCAGGCTCAAGTGATCCTCCTACTTCAGCCTCCCAAGTAGCTGGAATTACAGGCATGCTCCACCATGCCTGGCTAATTTTTTGTATTTTTTTGCAGAGACAGTGTTTGCCATGTTGCCCAAGCTGGTCTTGAACCCCTGGGCTCAAGTGATCCTCCCACCTTAGCTTCCCCACATGCTAGAATTATAGGTGTGAGCCACCTCGCCTTGCCATTTCTGGGCAAATTAATAAGCTACTTGGCCATAGCTGACACCTTCATATAAGTCAGACACCTTCATATAAGAGCCTCAGACTTGGGACTTACTTGCATGGCTTCCAAGCCTGCAAATCTATACCCTTCTTTTTGGAGCCGTTCTTAGTGCTCTATTAATCTTTTTTGTTTCTCCCTGAAGGGCCATGCCTTACCTGTTGATTATAAACTTCGAAGAGATATTAAAAACAATATATCAAATAATATATTTTATTTTCTCTTTCTTTTTTTTTTTTTTTTTTTTTGTTTGAGACAGAGTCTCGCTCTGTCGCCCAGGCTGGAGTGCAGTGGCCCGAGTAGCTGGGACTGCAGGGGCCCGCCACCTCGCCTGGCTAGTTTTTCTGTATTTTTTAGTAGAGACGGGGTTTCACTGTGTTAGCCAGGATGGTCTCGATCTCCTGACCGCGTGATCCGCCCATCTTGGCCTCCCAAAGTGCTGGGATTACAGGCTTGAGCCACCGTGCCTGGCCATTTACTTTCTCTTTCTTTGCTTTTTTGTTGAGATGGGGTCTTGCTGTGTTGCCTAGGCTAGCCTTGAACTCCTGGACTCAAGACGTCCTCCAGTCAGCTGCCTGAGTAGCTAGAACCACAGGCACACACCACTGCACCCAACCTAGAATATATTTTAGTTTATTTTCTTATTAAAAGCAAGCAAAACTTCTTTGTTTTCTTATGCATTCATCACCTTCAATTGGTGTCCTTTGACTTGTAGTTCTAACTGTACCTGCTGGTCAGGTTGCAGAGGAGACTGTAATTAAAGAGGAAGAAGAAGAGAAGTTGCCACTAACAAAGAAACCAAGGATAGGAGAGATGACAAACAGTGTGGAGGAAAGCAAGGTAATGTTTTTAGGAGTGATGAAAAGAATTTAAAGCCAAATTATTAAGGCCTGAACCCTTCTTCATCTTTTTTTTTTTTTTCTTTTTGAGACACAGTCTTGCTGTGTTGCCCAGGCTGGAGTATAGTGACATGATCTCAACTCACTGCAACCTCCGCCTCCCGGGCTCAAGTGATTCTCATGCCTCAGCTTCCTGAGTAGCTGGGATGACAGGCACTTGCCACCATGCCTGGCTAATTTTTGTATTTTTAGTAGAGACGGGGTTTCACCATGTTGGCCAAATTGGTCTCGAACTCCTGACCTCAGGTAATCTGCCCGTGTCCGCCTCCCAAAGTGCTTGAATTATAGGTGTGAGGCATTGCCTATCTTTTTGTCTACTGTCTGGATAATTTATGATCAGAAATTTACCTGGTGGTGACATGGCTTACTTTTCCAGGAAGGCAATGAAAGAGAGCTACTACAGCAACAACTCCAGGAGGCCAATCGAAGAGCCCAGGAATACCGACACCAGCTCCTAAAGAAAGAGCAGGAAGCAGAACAGTACCGTCTTAAGCTGGAGGCCATAGTCCGACAGCAGCCCAGTGGAGTTGATTTTACCATGGTTGAAGAGGTGGCTGAGGTAAATGCTGTAGTAGTCACAGAGGGGGAGCTGGAAGAGAGAGAGACACAAGTGACTGGGTCCGCAGGGACCACAGAGCCTCACGCTAGAGTTTCCATGGAAACTGTTTCATCTTAATATGCAAGGGCCACAATTTGCACTGTTTTCATATTAATCCTCTTTTAAAAAAGAAAATATACAGAAGACAAACATTGCATACAAACTAAGAGTGTCTTTAAGAAGAAAACTATAGCAGGGTGCAACGCTTGGGCTCAGGAAGGTTCTCTGTGCAATTGGAAAATTCAAAGCCATATTTAGGGAACATTTCTTCTGAGGGGCCAAAAGAATAAGGACCAAATTTCGTAGCTCACATCATTGCTTTAAGCATAGAAGTAAAAGAATATTGCATGCTGTGGGTTGATTTTTTTTTTAATAACTAACTTTCTCACAAGATTTTAAGATAACATTTCTAATATATATGCACCTATATATGCCTTTAATAATTATACCATCAAGTGACCTGAAAATGCCCCTTAGATTTATGATGCATATCTCTTGGAAAAACTAATTGGGAGGGAGGTTAGACAAGCTTTGGGGAAGAGAAAAGGAATATAGTCCATTTCCAAAGGGGCAGGAACTCCCAACCTTAAGTTAATTTCACTGAAGAGAAGTTTCTTTTTTTTTTTGAGACACGGTCTGACTCTGTCACCCAGGCTAGAGTACAGTGGTACAGTCTTGGCTCACTGCAACCTCCGCCTCTAGGGCTTAGCCTCCCGAGTAGCTGGGACGAAAGGCATATGCCACCACATCACTGAAAAGAAATTTTTGATTGTCTGACAGATATGTATCCATTGTGTGTCTGTAGCTCAGATGCTTGTGTAAGAAACTGAAATAAGCTGGGTGTGGTGGCTCACATCTGTAATCCCAACACTTTGGGACGTTGAAATGGGAGAACTGCTTGAGTCCAGGAGTTTGGGATGAGCCTGGGCAACATAGTGAGAAACCTGTGTCTACAAAAAATTTAAAAATTAGCCAAATATGGTGACAGGCACCTGTGGTTCCAGCTATTCAGAAGACTGAGGTGGGAGGATCGCTTGGGCCTTGGAGGTCAAAACTGCAGTGAGCCGTGGTTGCACCACTGCTCTCCAGGCCTGAGTGACAGAGCAAGACTGTATCTCAAAGGAAAAAGGAAACTAGGCCAGGTGCGGTGGCTCACACCTGTAATCCCAGCACTTTGAGAGGCAGAGGTGGACGGATCACGAGGTGAAGAGATCGAGATCTTCCTAGCCAACATGGTGACACCCCGTCTCTACTAAAAATACAAAAATTACCTGGGTGTAGTGGCACACACCTGTAGTCCCAGCTACTTGGGAGGCTGAGGCAGGAGAATCGCTTGAACCCAGGAGGCAGAGGTTGCAGTGAGCCGAGATCGCGCCACCACGCTCCAGCCTGGTGACAGAGCGAGACTCCGTCTCAAAAAAACAAAACAAACCAGCCGGGCGCGGTGGCTCAAGCCTGTAATCCCAGCACTTTGGGAGGCCGAGACGGGCGGATCACGAGGTCAGGAGATCGAGACCATCCTGGCTAACACGGTGAAACCCCGTCTCTACTAAAAATACAAAAACTAGCCGGGCGAGGTGGTGGGCGCCTGTAGTCCCAGCTACTCCGGAGGCTGAGGCAGGAGAATGGCATAAAAACCCGGGAGGCGGAGCTTGCAGTGAGCTGAGATCCGGCCACTGCACTCCAGTCCGGGCGACAGAGCGAGACTCCGCCTCAAAAAAAAAAAAAACAAACTGAAAAAATACAAAACATTAGCTGGGCGTGGTGGCACCTGCCTGTAATCCCAGCTACTTGGGAGGCTGAGGCAGGAGAATCGCTTGAACCTGGGAGGCGGAGGTTACAGTGAGCTGAGATCGCACCAATACCCTCCACCCTGGGCGACAGAGCGAGACTCTATCTCAAAAAAAAGAAAAGGAAACTGAAATAGAGTTTTTAAAAACTGAACTGGAAAGCCGAGGTCAGCAGATCACCTGAGGTCGGGAGTTCCAGACCAGCCTGACCAACATGGAGAAACCCTGTCTCTACTAAAAATACAAAATTGGCCAGGCGCGGTGGCTCAAGCCTGTAACCCCAGCACTTTGGGAGGCCGAGACGGGCGGATCACGAGGTCAGGAGATCGAGACCATCCTGGCTAACGTGGTGAAACCCCGTCTCTACTAAAAAATACAAAAAACTAGCTGGGCGAGGTGGCAGGCGCCTGTAGTCCCAGCTTACTCGGGAGGCTGAGGCCGGAGAATGGCGTAAACCCTGGAGGCGGAGCTTGCAGTGAGCTGAGATCCGGCCACTACACTCCAGCCTGGGCGACAGAGCAAGACTCTGTCTCAAAAAAAAAAAAAAAAAAAAAAAAAAAAAATACAAAATTAGGGCCAGGTCCAGTGGCTCACGCCTGTAATCCCAGCACTTTGGGAGACCGAGGCGGGTGGATCATGATGTCAGGAGTTCAAGACCAGCCTAGCACAGATGGTGAAACCCTACTAAAAATACAAAAATTCACCAGGCGAAGTGGCAGGCGCCTGTAATCCCAGCTACTAGGGAGGCTGATGCAGGAGAATCTCTTGAACCCAGGTGACAGAGGTTGCAGTGATCTAAGATCATGCCACTGCACTCCAGCCTGGGCAATAAAGTGAAACTCCATCTCAAACAAACAAACAAACAAAACAAAACAAAATTAGCCAGGTGTGGTGGCCACATGCCTGTAATCCCAGCTACTTGGGAGGCTGAGGCAGGAGAATTGCTTGAACCCAGAGGCGGCAGTTGCAGTAAGCCAAGATGGTGCCACTGCACTCCAACCTGGGCAACAGGAGTGAAACTCCATTAAAAAAAAAAAAAAAA
>NW_022307882.1:0-8175 GCF_002776525.5 Piliocolobus tephrosceles | reverse complement strand
CTGGGACACATTTAAAGCAGTGTGTAGAGGGAAATTTATAGCACTAAATGCCCACAAGAGAAAGCAGGAAAGATCTAAAATTGACACTCTAACATCACAATTAAAAGAACTAGAGAAGCAAGAGCAAATACATTCAAAAGCTAGCAGAAAGGAAGACATAACTAAGATTAGGGCGGAACTGAAGGAGATAGAGACATAAAATACCCTCCAAAAAATCAATGAATCCAGGAGTTGGTTTTTTGAAAAGATCAACAAAATTGACAGACCACTAGCAAGACTAATAAAGAAGAAAAGAGAAAAGAATCAAATAGACACAATAAAAAATGATAAAGGGGATATCACCACTGACCCCACAGAAATACAAACTACCATCAGAGAATACTATACGCACCTCTACACAAATGAACTAGAAAATCTAGAAGAAATGGAGAATTTCCTGGACACTTACACTCTACCAAGACTAAACCAGGAAGAAGTTGAATCCCTGAATAGACCAATAGCAGCCTCTGAAATTGAGGCAATAATTAATAGCCTACCAACCAAAAAAAGTCCAGGACCAGATGGATTCACAGCTGAATTCTATCAGAGGTACAAGGATGAGCTGGTACCATTCCTTCTGGAACTATTCCAATCAATTGAAAAAGAGGGAATCCTCCCTAACTCATTTTATGAGGCCAACATCATCCTGATACCAAACCCTGGCAGAGACACAACCAAAAAAAGAGAATTTTAGACCAATCTCCCTGATGAACATCGATGCAAAAATCCTCAATAAAATACTGGCAAACCGGATTCAGCAGCACATCAAAAAGCTTATCCACCATGATCAAGTGGGCTTCATCCCTGGGATGCAAGGCTGGTTCAACATTCACAAATCAATAAACGTAATCCAGCATATAAACAGAACCAAAGAGAAGAACCACATGATTATCTCAATAGATGCAGAAAAGGCCTTTGACAAAATTCAACAGCCCTTCATGCTAAAAACGCTCAATAAATTGAGTATTGATGGGACGCATCTTAAAATAATAAGAGCTATTTATGACAAACCCATAGCCAATATCATACTGAATGGGCAGAAACTGGAAAAATTCCCTTTAAAAACTGGCACAAGATAGGGATGCCCTCCCTCACCACTCCTATTCAACATAGTGTTGGAAGTTCTGGCTAGGGCAATCAGGCAAGAGAAAGAAAGGGTATTCAGTTAGGAAAAGAAGAAGTCAAATTGTCCCTGTTTGCAGATGACATGATTGTATATTTAGAAAACCCCATTGTCTCAGCCCAAAATCTCCTTAAGCTGATAAGCAACCTCAGCAAAGTCTCAGGATACAAAATTAATGTGCAGAAATCACAAGCATTCTTATACACCCATAACAGATAAACAGAGAGCCAAATCATGAATGAACTTCCATTCACAATTGCTTCAAAGAGAATAAAATACCTAGGAATCCAACTTACAAAGGATGTAAAGGACCTCTTCAAGGAGAACTACAAACCACTGCTCAGTGAAATCAAAGAGGACACAAACAAATGGAAGAACATACCATGCTCATGGATAGGAAGAATCAATATTGTGAAAATGACCATACTGCCCAAGATTATTTATAGTTTCAATGCCATCCCCATCAAGCTACCAATGAGTTTCTTCACCGAATTGGAAAAAACTACTTTAAAGTTCGTATGGAACCAAAAAAGAGCCTGCATTACCAAGACAATCCTAAGTCAAAAGAACAATGCTGGAGGCATCACGCTACCTGACTTCAAACTATACTACAAGGCTACAGTAACCAAAACAGCATGATACTGGTACCAAAACAGAGATGTAGACCAATGGAACAGAACAGAGTCCTCAGAAATAATACCACACATCTACAGCCATCTGATCTTTGACAAACCTGAGAGAAACAAGAAATGGGGAAAGGATTCCCTATTTAATAAATGGTGCTGGGAAAATTGGCTAGCCATAAATAGAAAGCTGAAACTGGATCCTTTCCTTACTCCTTATATGAAGATTAATTCAAGATGGATTAGAGACTTAAATGTTAGACCTAATACCATAAAGACCCTAGAAGAATACCTAAGGAATACCTTTCAGGACATAGGCATGGGCAAGGACTTCATGTCTAAAACACCAAAAGCAACGGCAGCAAAAGCCAGAATTGACAAATGGGATCTAATTAAACTAAAGAGCTCCTGCACAGCAAAAGAAACTACCATCAGAGTGAACAGACAACCTACAGAATGGGAGAAAATTTTTGCAATCTACTCATCTGACAAAGGGCTAATATCCAGAACCTACAAAGAACTCAAACAAATGTACAAGAAAAAAACAAACAACCCCATCAAAAAGTGGGCAAAGGATATGAACAGACATTTCTCAAAAGAAGACATTCATACAGCCAACAGACACATGAAAAAATGCTCATCATCACTGGCCATCAGAGAAATGCAAATCAAAACCACAAGGAGATAACATCTCACACCAGTTAGAATGACAATCATTCAAAAGTCAGGAAACATCAGGTGCTGGAGAGGATGTGGAGAAATAGGAATACTTTTACACTGTTGGTGGGATTGTAAACTATTTCAACCATTATGGAAAACAGTATGGCGATTCCTCAAGGATCAAGAACTAGATGTACCATATGACCCAGCTACCTCATTACTGGGTATATACCCAAAGGATCATAAATCATGCTGCTATAAAGACACATGCACACATATGTTTATTGTGACACTATTCACAATAGCAAAGACTTGGAATCAACGCAAATGTCCATCAGTGACAGACTGGATTAAGAAAATGTGGCACATATACACCATGGAATACTATGCAGCCATAAAAAGGATGAGTTTTTGTCCTTTGTAGGGACATGCCTGTAGCTGGAAATCATCATTCTCAGCAAACTATCGCAAGAACAGAAAACCAAACACCGCATGTTCTCACTCATAGGTGGGAACTGAATAATGAGATCACTTGGACTTGGGAAGAGGACATCACACACCGGGGCCTATCATAGGGAGGGGGGAGGGGGGAGGGAATGCATTGGGAGTTATACCTGATGTAAATGACGAGTTGATGGGTGCTGACAAGTTGATGGGTGCAGCACAACAACATGGCACAAGTATACACATGTAACAAACCTGCACGTTATGTACATGTACCCTAGAACTTAAAGTATAATAATAATAAAAAAAGAAATTATTATACATTTCTGTCATTCTACAGTCTCTCTTGTAACTATTCAATATTGCCTTTGTGGTGGGAAAGCAGCCATAGATGATATGTAAATGAATGACTATAGCTATGTTCCAAAAAATATTTATTTACAAAAACATGTTTTGCTCCCCAGGCTACAGTTTGCAGACCTGTGGTCTATTCTGTTCAATTTATCTATCTTTACACCAGTGCCAAGATGCTCAAATTATTTTAGATTTTTAATAATTTTTGACATTTCCTAGGCCAAAAATTCTTTTGTTATTCTTGAGTGATTGCATGTACATATAAATTTTCAAATTAGCTTAACAATTCTATAAAAATCTGATTTGATTTTTATTGGAATGATACTGATTAATTTGGAGAGAATTGACATGTATATGAAATCAACTTTTTAAATCTATGATTTTTATATATTTCTCCATTTATTTATGAATACATCCAGTTTTCTTTTATGTATTACAGTACAGTGCCATAATTTTCTGTGTAAAATGTTGAATGTTTTTAGTCTATTTTTCCCTAGGTAATTTATGTGTATATTTATATTGTCATAGTAAATGATATATTTGAGCATTATATTTTGTGTTTAGTATATACAGATGCCACTGATTTGTTTTTGTTTTTGTTTTAACTTTTAAGTTCAGGGGTATGTGTGCAAGTTTGTTATATAGGTAAACTTTTGTCATGGGGGTTTGTCATACATATTATGTTATCACCCAGCTATTAAGCCTAGTAGCCACTGGTTACTTTTCCTGATCCTCTCCCTCTTTCTACCCTCTACCCTCCACCCTCTGATAGGCCCCGCTTGTGTTGTTCCCCTCTGTGTGTCTGTGCGTTCTCATCATTTTGCTCCCACTTATAAGTGAGAACCTGCAGTATTTGGTTTCTGTTTCTGTGTTAATTTGCTAAGGATAATGACCTCTAGTTCCATTCATGTCCTTGAAAAGGACATGATTTCATTCTTTGTTATGGCTGCGTAGAATTCCATGGTGTGTATGTACCACATTTTCTTTATCCAATCTATCATTGATAGGCATTTTGGTTAATTCCGTGTCTTTGTTACTGTGAATAGCCACCGATGGATGATCTGATTCTTGATTTTATGTCTAGTAAACTTAATGAACTCCCTTACTCATTCTTAGTTTGTCTATAGGTTCTTTTTTTACTTTGAAACTCTTTATTCTTTTTCCATCTTTGTGTCTATTATGTATTTTTATGTTCTTAATCCCCTGACTGGTACTTTATGGACAAAGTTTAATAGAAATGTTGATAGAGGTTCTTATTTTGTTCTTGATTTTACAGAATTCATTACCATTTGATATAATGTTTGTTGTAGGCTTATGATGAATTTACATTATCAGGTAATGAAAATTTTAATCTATTTCTAGTCTTCCTAACAGTTCTTCTTAAAACAATTGAAAATACCTATTAATTTTTATTAAATATTTTTGTACCTATTGAAATAAAAAATCATACAACTTTTCCTCTTTCATCAACTAAGGTATTGCCTACATTAAGCATGTAATCTTTAAAGCTACATAGATCTGGGCTGTTGCCCTCGTTCTTACCTTTTCTTGTATGCAATCCTGGGCAAGTTTCTTTCCCTCTCTGATACTCAGTTTCGTCATCTATGAATCAGGAATAAAATAAAAACTGTCCTATATTACAGTGATGAATTACAATGCATATAAAATCTCTAGCTTTTAGAAATTTTTATTCAGTAAACATTAGTTCATGTTTCCTTGTGTTTTTTTTTTATTTTTATTATACTATAAGTTCTAGGGTACATGTGCATAACGTGCAGGTTTGTTACATATGTATACATGTGCCATGTTGGTGTGCTGCACCCATCAACTCGTCAGCACCCATCAATTCATCATTTATATCAGGTATAACTCCCCAATGCAATCCCTCCCCCCTCCCCCCTCCCCATGATAGGCCCCAGTGTGTGATGTTCCCCTTCCCGAGTCCAACTGAGCTCATTGTTCAGTTCCCACCTATGAGTGAGAACATGCGGTGTTTGGTTTTCTCTTCTTGTGACAGTTTGCTAAGAATGATGGTTTCAAGCTGCAGCCATGTCCCTACAAAGGACGCAAACTCGTCCTTTTTTATGGCTGCATAGTATTCCATGGTGTATATGTGCCACATTTTTTTAATCCAGTGTGTCACTGATCGACATTTGGGTTGATTCCAAGTCTTTGCTATTGTGAATAGTGCCGCAATAAACATACGTGTGCATGTGTCTTTGTAGTAGCATAATTTATACTCCTTTGGGTATATACCCAGTAGTAGGATGGCTGGGTCATATGGTACATCTAGTTCTAGATCCTTGAGGAATCGCCATACTGTTTTCCATAATGGTTGAACTAGTTTACAATCCCACCAACAGTGTAAAAGTGTTCCTATTTCTCCACATCCTCTCCAACACCTATTGTTTCCTGATTTTTTAATGACTGCCATTCTAACTGGTGTGAGATGGTATCTCATTGTGGTTTTGATTTGCATTTCTCTGATGGCGAGTGATGATGAGCATTTTTTCATGTGTCTGTTGGCTGTATGAATGTCTTCTTTTGAGAAATGTCTGTTCATACCCTTTCCCCACTTTTTGATGGGGTTGTTTGTTTTTTTCTTGTATATTTGTTTGAGTTCTTTGTAGATTCTGGATATTAGCCCTTTGTCAGATGAGTAGATTGCAAAACTTTTCTCCCATTCTGTAGGTTGCCTGTTCACTCTGATGGTAGTTTCTTTTGTTGTGCAGAAGCTCTTTAGTTTAATTAGATCCCATTTGTCAATTTTGGCTTTTGCTGCCGTTGCTTTTGGTGTTTTAGACATGAAGTCCTTGCCCATGCCTATGGCCTGAATGGTACTACCTAGATTTTCTTCTAGGGTTTTTATGGTATTAGGTCTAACATTTAAGTCTCTAATCCATCTTGAATTAATCTTCGTATAAGGAGTAAGGAAAGGATCCAGTTTCAGCTTTCTACTTATGGCTAGCCAATTTTCCCAGCACCAGTTATTAAATAGGGAATCCTTTCCCCATTTCTTGTTTCTCTCAGGTTTGTCAAAGATCAGATGGTTGTAGATGTGTGGCATTATTTCTGAGGACTCTGTTCTGTTCCATTGGTCTATATCTCTGTTTTGGTACCAGTACCATGCTGTTTTGGTTACTGTAGCCTTGTAGTATAGTTTGAAGTCAGGTAGCGTGACGCCTCCGGCTTTGTCCTTTTGACTTAGGATTGTCCTGGCAATGCGGGCTCTTTTTTGGTTCCATATGAACTTTAAAGCAGTTTTTTCCAATTCGGTGAAGAAACTCATTGGTAGCTTGATGGGGATGGCATTGAATCTATAAATAACCTTGGGCAGTATGGCCATTTTCACCATAGGAAGATATTGATTCTTCCTATCCATGAGCATGGTATGTTCTTCCATTTGTTTGTGTCCTCTTTGATTTCACTGAGCAGTGGTTTGTAGTTCTCCTTGAAGAGGTCGTTTACATACCTTGTAAGTTGGATTCCTAGGTATTTTATTCTCTTTGAAGCAATTGTGAATGGAAGTTCATTCCTGATTTGGCTCTCTGCTTGTCTGTTACTGGTGTATAAGAATGCTTGTGATTTTTGCACATTAATTTTGTATCCTGAGACTTTGCTGAAGTTGCTTATCAGCTTAAGAAGATTTTGGGCTGAGACGATGGGGTTTTCTAAATATACAATCATGTCATCTGCAAACAGGGACAATTTGACTTCTTCTTTTCCTAACTGAATACCCTTGATTTCTTTCTCTTGCCTGATTGCCCTAGCCAGAACTTCCAACACTATGTTGAATAGGAGTGGTGAGAGAGGGCATCCCTGTCTTGTGCCAGTTTTCAAAGGGAATTTTTCCAGTTTTTGCCCATTCAGTATGATATTAGCTGTGGGTTTGTCATAAATAGCTCTTATTATTTTGAGGTACGTTCCATCAATACCGAATTTGTTGAGCGTTTTTAGCATGAAGGGCTGTTGAATTTTGTCAAAAGCCTTTTCTGGATCTATTGAGATGATCATGTGGTTCTTGTCTCTGGTTCTGTTTATATGCTGGATTACATTGATTGATTTGCGAATGTTGAACCAGCCTTGCATCCCAGGGATGAAGCCCACTTGATCATGGTGGATAAGCTTTTTGATGTGCTGCTGAATATGGTTTGCCAGTATTTTATTGAGGATTTTTGCATCGATGTTCATCAGGGAGATTGGTCTAAAATTCTCTTTTTTTGTTGTGTCTCTGCCAGGCTTAGGTATCAGGATGATGTTGGCCTCATAAAATGAGTTAGGGAGGATTCCCTCTTTTTCTATTGATTGGAATAGTTTCAGAAGGAATGGTACCAGCTCCTCCTTGTACCTCTGGTAGAATTCAGCTGTGAATCCATCTGGTTCTGGGCTTTTTTTGGTGGGTAGGCTATTAATTGTTGCCTCAATTTCAGAGGCTGCTATTGGTCGATTCAGGGATTCAAATTCTTCCTGGTTTAGTCTTGGAAGAGTGTACATGTCCAGGAAATTGTCCATGTCTTCTAGATTTTCTAGTTGATTTGCGTAGAGGTGTTTATAGTATTCTCTGATGGTAGTTTGTATTTCTGTGGGGTCGGTGGTGATATCCCCTTTATCATTTTTTATTGCGTCTATTTGATTCCTCTCTTCTTCTTTATTAGCCTTGCTAGCGGTCTGTCAATTTTGTTGATCTTTTCAAAAAACCAACTCCTGGATTCATTGATTTTTTGGAGGGTTTTTTGTGTCTCTATCTCCTTCAGTTCTGCTCTGATCTTAGTTATTTCTTGCCTTCTGCTGGCTTTTGAATGTGTTTGCTTTTGCCTCTCTAGTTCATTGAATTGTGATGTTAGAGTGTCAATTTTAGATCTTTCCTGCTTTCTCTTGTGGGCACTTAGTGCTATAAATTTCCCTCTACACACTGCTTTAAATGTGTCCCAG
>NW_022307880.1:0-2303 GCF_002776525.5 Piliocolobus tephrosceles | reverse complement strand
GAATCTCAGGCATACAAGGAAGAGACATGCACTTTGAAGGAATATAGTTGAACTTCACATACTGCTTCTACATGACTATCTGTGACCTTCGACAATCATCATTCTCAACTACATCAAAGTTCTGTGAGGATAAGAAATAATGGGTCTAAAACCCAGCAGAGGTTCTACTAGGCAGTATGTGAAAAACAAATGTTAACCATAGCTGTTCTGTTATTATAGATATTGCTGATCACCTTCCTCACATTCATGATATAGAAAAATTTAGAAATGATCAGTCTATGGTATAACCATGTTGTATACTTCTTTATTAATAATTGTATATGGTATTGCAACTCACTTAAAATTTAATAAAGACTTCTGCTTTATATGAATTACCTAAGTGTTTGTGTTTTTCAAACCTCAGAGGAAAATACTTTGTAATTTCTCTACCTAGGAGGTCATATTTGTCCAACACGAAGTAAGAATGTGACTGAGCTTCAAACTCAAGCAATGTGATTATAGAATACCTTGACCACTATTCTGATTATTTCACAATCCTTGATATGTATCCCTATACAAGCATCCGTCCTGATTCTATAGTTTCATATGTCATGTGATTCTCAAAGATGAATGGCATCAGTGCAACTTTTCGCTATAAAGATGAATATGATACAGTCCTTGTTACCAACACTCTTCTAAATAAAACATGATACACGACATTTGTTTTTAAGTGTGATGATGCATGCATACACAACAAATGAGAATTACAAAAAGGAAAATTCCCATATTTCATTGTTTATTACTGGAGAGATCTGATGTTGTGCCTGTAAATTGCTGGTTCAACAAGCTCCCTCAATGATTTTTTTTTTAAATCAGCAGACCCCTGGATAACAGTTTGACAAGCTGTGTGCACTTGGCCTTGCATGTATTAGGAATTCTATAAACAATTAGTGGATTTGATTGGCACTGGTATGTAATAGCATTATATAATAGAAACCATTTTTATCTATATGAACACACAGATAGGTTCAAGCATTTATGAACAAGGTTAATTTAAGGTATAGTGGAATAAAGTGATTATAAAATGGTGATCAATGCAAAGTAGATATCAATAAATGCAACAACCATAGCAGTGAAAGTTTGAAAGTCTTAAGGAGGTGACTGAAGGGTCAAAATTCAAATGTCAATGTTTGAACTATAGGAGAGGTGGTAAACCTTGAAAAATTTAGCCAGATTTCCTAGTTATAAGTAAAATTTGACATAAATAACCACTGGCTTCAAGAAAGAGATCACTTTAGTATATCAAAAAATTTTGTGAAAAAGGAAGCAAGAGTAGCAATGATAGAGAATAGGACAGAGAAGAGAGGAAGGTGGGGAGTTGTAGTAAACTGAATTGTGTTCCTCCAAAAGGTATAGCCACTGGAGCCTAAGAATATGATATTATTTGGTAAAGTGTATTTGTGGATGTAATTTATTTAATGTAAAGTATCTCAAGATGACATCTTTCTGGATTTAGAGTGGGTCCTAAATACATTAATAGACATCCTTATAGAATAGGAAAGACACCAAGGAGAAAGCCATGTGAAGATAGAGACAGAGATTGAGGATATGCAGCTACAAGCCCAAGAAACTCAACGGGGCTTTCAGAAACTCCCAGATTTGTCGCCAAGTCAGATGGAAATGCAGGCAGTCTGGGGATGCTTTCTCATGGCTGGCATCTGAAGTAAGAGTAGTCGTGTTAAGGACCTTGTCCTTTAACTTATAGGATATGAGGCTATTTCTGAGGAGTTAACATTGGAATTGAAAGAGTTAACCCTTAACTTCTGGGGTCTACACTAATTCCAGGTAGTTAGTGTCAGAATTGAATTGAATTGTAGAACACTCAGTTGGTATTAGAGAATTGGTGTCAGAATCTATGGGAGATTCACTGTTCAGAAAGTGTGCTCTGGAAAGAAGTTCAAGTGTACGGCTTAACAATCTTTAGCTAAAGACTCCAAGGGTATGACTCATGCATCTAGTCAAATATCTCAGCAGAAGCCAGAAATACAAATGAGCTTATCCATGAAAGATAGTGGAGAACTATCGTCTGATGGCTTATACCACAAGACATACACAAGACACCAACATGGTTTTTAAGAATATTATATCAGCAGAAACATTGCCGTCGTGGACTGCAAGAGACAGAAATAGGAAACAATGACAAAAGACTGTTGAACTTCTACAATTCTATAAGCAGGAAATGGGATCATGGAGCTACTTAGCTGCATATGTACTATTCTATATAAAAAAAGAAGAATAGCTCTTAGAGTGACACAGATGTTAGA
>NW_022307878.1:0-1900 GCF_002776525.5 Piliocolobus tephrosceles | reverse complement strand
CTTGGTGCAGAGATGAGTTCAATTCCTGGATATCCTTGTTAACTTTCTGTCTCGTTGATCTGTCTAATGTTGACAGTGGAGTGTTGAAGTCTCCCATTATTATTGTATGGGAGTCTAAGTCTCTTTGTAAGTCTCTAAGGACTTGCTTTATGAATCTGGGTGCTCCTGTATTGGGTGCATATATATTTAGGATAGTTAGCTCTTCCTGTTGAATTGATCCCTTTACCATTATGTAATGGCCTTTTTGTCTCTTTTGATCTTTGATGGTTTAAAGTCTGTTTTATCAGAGACTAGGATTGCAACCCCTGCTTTTTTTTGTTCTCCATTTGCTCGGTAGATCTTCCTCCATCCCTTTATTTTGAGCCTATGTATGTCTCTGCATGTGAGATGGGTCTCCTGAAGACAGCAGACTGATGGGTCTTGACTCTTTATCCAGTTTGCCAGTCTGTGTCTTTTAATTGGACCATTTAGTCCATTTACATTTAAGGTTAATATTGTTATGTGTGAACTTGATCCTGCCATTATGATATTAACAGGTTATTTTGCTCATTAGTTGATGCAGTTTCTTCCTAGCCTCAATGGTCTTTACATTTTGGCATGTTTTCGCAATGGCTGGTACCTGTTGTTCCTTTCCATGTTTAGGGCTTCCTTCAGGGTCTCTTGTAAGGCAGGCCTGGTGGTGACAAAACCTCTAAGCATTTGCTTATCTGTAAAGAATTTTATTTCTCCTTCACTTACGAAACTTAGTTTGGCTGGATATGAAATTCTGGGTTTAAAATTCTTTTCTTTAAGAACGTTGAATATTGGCCCCCACTCTCTTCTGGCTTGTAGAGTTTCTGCCGAGAGATCTGCTGTCAGTCTGATGGGCTTCCCTTTGTGGGTAACCCGACCTTTCTCTCTGGCTGCCCTTAAGATTTTTTCCTTCATTTCAACTTTGGTGAATCTGGCAATTATGTGTCTTGGAGTTGCTCTTCTGGAGGAGTATCTTTGTGGCGTTCTCTGTATTTCCTGAATTTGAATGTTGGCCTGCCCTGCTAGGTGGGGAAGTTCTCCTGGATGATATCCTGTAGAGTGTTTTCCAATTTGGTTCCATTTTCCCCCTCACTTTCAGGCACCCCAATCAGACGTAGATTTGGTCTTTTGACATAATCCCATACTTCTTGCAGGCTTTGTTCATTTCTTTTTCTTCTTTTTTCTTTTGGTTTCTCTTCTCGCTTCATTTCATTCATTTGATCCTCCATCGCTGATACTCTTTCTTCCAGTTGATCGAGTCGGTTACTGAAGCTTGTGCATTTGTCACGTATTTCTCGTGTCATGGTTTTCATCTCTGTCATTTCGTTTATGACCTTCTCTGCATTAATTAGTCTAGCTGTCAATTCTTCCACTCTTTTTTCAAGATTTTTAGTTTCTTTGCACTGGGTACGTAATTCTTCCTTTAGCTCTGAGAGGTTTGATGGACTGAAGCCTTCTTCTCTCATCTCATCAAAATCATTCTCTGACCAGCTTTGATCCGTTGCTGGCGATGGGCTGTGCTCCTTTGCAGGAGGAGATGCGCTCTTATTTTTTGAATTTCCAGCTTTTCTGCCCTGCTTTTTCCCCATCTTTGTGATTTTTTCTGTCTCTGGTCTTTGATGATGGTGACGTACTGATGGGGTTTTGGTATAGGTGAACTTCCTGTTTGATAGTTTTCCTTCTGACAGTCAGGACCCTCAGCTATAGGTCTGTTGGAGATTGCTTGAGGTCCACTCCAGACCCTGTTTGCCTGGGTATCAGCAGCAGAGGTTGCAGAAGATAGAATATTGCTGAACAGCGAGTGCACCTGTCTGATTCTTGCTTTGGAAGCTTCCTCTCAGGGGTGTACTCCACCCTGTGAGGTGTGGGGTGTCAGACTGCCCCTAGT
>NW_022307876.1:0-1468 GCF_002776525.5 Piliocolobus tephrosceles | reverse complement strand
ATGAAACTTAGTTTGGCTGGATATGAAATTCTGGGTTTAAAATTCTTTTCTTTAAGAACGTTGAATATTGGCCCCCACTCTCTTCTGGCTTGTAGAGTTTCTGCCGAGAGATCTGCTGTTAGTCTGATGGGCTTCCCTTTGTGGGTAACCCGACCTTTCTCTCTGGCTGCCCTTAAGATTTTTTCCTTCATTTCAACTTTGGTGAATCTGGCAATTATGTGTCTTGGAGTTGCTCTTCTGGAGGAGTATCTTTGTGGCGTTCTCTGTATTTCCTGAATTTGAATGTTGGCCTGCCCTGCTAGGTTGGGGAAGTTCTCCTGGATGATATCCTGTAGAGTGTTTTCCAATTTGGTTCCATTTTCCCCCTCACTTTCAGGCACCCCAATCAGACGTAGATTTGGTCTTTTTACATAATCCCATACTTCTTGCAGGCTTTGTTCATTTCTTTTTCTTCTTTTTTCTTTTGGTTTCTCTTCTCGCTTCATTTCATTCATTTGATCCTCAATCGCTGATACTCTTTCTTCCAGTTGATCGAGTCGGTTACTGAAGCTTGTGCATTTGTCACGTATTTCTCGTGACATGGTTTTCATCTCTGTCATTTCGTTTATGACCTTCTCTGCATTAATTAGTCTAGCTGTCAATTCTTCCACTCTTTTTTCAAGATTTTTAGTTTCTTTGCGCTGGGTACGTAATTCCTCCTTTAGCTCTGAGAGGTTTGATGGACTGAAGCCTTCTTCTCTCATCTCATCAAAATCATTCTCTGACCAGCTTTGATCCATTGCTGGCGATGGGCTGTGCTCCTTTGCAGGAGGAGATGCGCTCTTATTTTTTGAATTTCCAGCTTTTCTGCCCTGCTTTTTCCCCATCTTTGTGGTTTTATCTGTCACTGGTCTTTGATGATGGTGACGTACTGATGGGGTTTTGATATAGGTGTCCTTCCTGTTTGATAGTTTTCCTTCTGACAGTCAGGACCCTCAGCTATAGGTCTGTTGGAGATTGCTTGAGGTCCACTCCAGACCCTGTTTGCCTGGGTATCAGCAGCAGAGGTTGCAGAAGATAGAATATTGCTGAACAGCGAGTGCACCTGTCTGATTCTTGCTTTGGAAGCTTCCTCTCAGGGGTGTACTCCACCCTGTGAGGTGTGGGGTGTCAGACTGCCCCTAGTGGGGGATGTCTCCCAGTTAGGCTACTCAGGGGTCAGTGACCCACTTGAGCAGGCAGACTGCCCCTTCTCAGATCTCAACCTCCGTGTTGGGAGATCCACTGCTCTCTTCAAAGCTGTCAGACAGAGTCGTTCGCGTCTGGACAGGCCTCTGCTGCTTTAGCTGAGCCCTGTCCCCAGAGGCGGAGTCTACAGAGACAGGCAGGTTTCCTTGAGCTGCTGTGAGCTCCACCCAGTTCGAGCTTCCCAGCGGCTTTATTTACCTACTTAAGCCTCAGCGATGGCGGGCGCCCCTCCCCCAGCCTC
>NW_022307875.1:0-5550 GCF_002776525.5 Piliocolobus tephrosceles | reverse complement strand
TACAGGCGTCCGCCACCGCGCCAGGCTCATTTTTTGCATTTTTAGTAGAGACGGGGTTTCACCGTGTTAGCCAGGATGGTCTCGATCTCCTGACCTCGTGATCTGCCCGTCTCGGACTCCCAAAGTGCTGGGATTACAGGCGTGAGCCACCGCGCCCGGCCCAGGTTGTTCCACCTTTAATTATCATAAGTTATGATGAATGTATTTTGCTATTTAAAAGTTTTTAGTGTTGTGGATGTTGTGGCTGTTACTACTGTCATTAGTATTTGCTTAGGCCTGCAGAAGAACTTTTGGCCTCTCCAGGGCCCCTGACAGGTGGTGCCACGCCAGCCCCCACCGAGTGGCGGTACCCAGGCCCTTGGGTGAGCTCAGATGTTTCTGGACTCTGGGCACGCGGCTCGCCCAGCGTGACCCTGATGCTGTGGAGCACACACCACTGTGGCTCTGGCTCCCAGCAGGGCGAATGCTCCCCATGGGGAGCCCCAGCAGCACATCCTAGGGAGCTGTCTCGGCTGGCAGCTGACTGAAGGCCTCAGAGGCCTGCTAGGACTGAAGCCATGTGGCAAACGTCAAGTAGAGGAGGGGATCAGAAGGCCCAGCCACAACTCTCAAGGACCAAAAGTCTAAAAGTCTCCAAGGCCAATGCATCTGAAAGACACATGGAAATGTACGGAGGGGGCCAAGAAGGCATGCACGTGGGAGGCAAACCATTTGCACGTCTGCTGGGGTGGAGCCATGGAAGGAGAGCAGGGCAGGGATGGGAAGGCTCCAGAAGACCTCGAGTCAAGCCCCTCATCTTACATGTGGGGACATTGAGGCCCAGGGAGACAAAGACTCAAAGGCTCCCTCATGGGCAACAGATCCAGCTGTCCTTCTCCATCACCCCTGGTTCCACCCAAGGCCGCCCTACACCGACTGGGGTCCCACCAGAGCTGTTGGAACTCTAAAATCATCCTTAGATTTTTCTTTCTTCTAAACCTTAAGATGGGTGACAGGAGAGGGACAGACTTACATCCTGAAGTGCAGCTTCACCCAACCCAGAGAAGCTGCTCAATGCATTACACGAGCTAGTCAGATTCCAGGACGATGATGACCCACCCACGCCTGGGTGTCCTACTTAAAGAGACAGTTGCGAAAGCTAACATCTCAGAGACATTTAAACCAGACGTGTGTCTCCTCCAGAACTCTGCTCCGTTTTGAAAGGCGCAGGCAGTAGTGGGCCCCTTACCGATGCTGTCGCTGTCAGTGAAGCCGAAAATGCCTTTCACTTGGTTGAAGGTAACATGCTTTTGAATCTTCACCACATTTTTGTAGAAACCTGAGCTCATCCTGCAAAGACAATGGGAATGAAATCCCAAACTGGAGGGCGGCCTTCACCGAAGGCAAAGTCACAGTTGTTAAAATTGGATGCCAATGAGTAGTGGCATGGGCCAGACTTGGGGCCACATTGTGGTCAACACATAAGCACCAGGAAGGTGCCAGGAAGTCATCTGTAGGCAAAGATACCTGCATCAGGCAAAGCAGACACACGTTTACCTGTGGAGTTGACTGGGAAAGGCAGAAACCAGTGTGAAACCAATGTGAAGCAGACATACCAAACGAGGCAGGAACGCAAGCAGATTCACAGACTCGCAGCTAGCATGAAAAATTTAAATTCTGCCAGGGTCAGCAGTTCAGTGGGCTGTGGAGCTCAAGTCTGGGAGCCCTTGGGAGCTTCTTAGTTGGGATATACTGTGTTGCGGGAGACTATCTGCTTGTTGTCAGATGAGCATATGGATAGAAATCCATGGCCCGAGAAGGAGGAAGGCCTGTCTCAGTGCAGCTGGTCTTCCTAGCCTCTGGCCATTGCTCCCCACTGCTGTTTGGGCAGAACTGACCCTATCCCCAGCAACAGGGCTAGGCCACAGCGGCTGATTCAAGCAACCCAACTCTCTCTTCTGGATGGTGAGGGGTATGGGTACCAGGCCTGGATCTGTGGCAGCCATTCTGATACCAGAGGGAACTAGGCTGAAGACGAAGCAAACACAGCGGGGTGTAGGGGTCTGGCAGAACCCAGAGTGGCTTCTTTTTTTTTGTTTTGAGACGGAGTCTCACTCTGTATCCCAGGCTGGACTGCAGGGGCATGATCTTGGCTCACTGCAACCTCCACCTCTTGGGTTCAAGCAATTCTCCTGCCTCATCCTCCTGAGTAGCTGGGATTACAGCTGCTTGCCACCACGCCTGGCTAATTTTTGTATTTTTAGTAGAGATGGGGTTTCAACATGTTGCCCAGGCTGGTCTCAAACTCCTGACCTCAGGTGATCCGCCTGCCTTGGCCTCCCAAAGTGCTGGGATTACAGGCGTGAGCCACTGCACCGGGCCAAGTGGCTTCCTATATTGCATCTTTGCATTACTATATTCAGTAGCTTTTCCTTTAGGCCCTACCATGTGTCAGACACTACAAGGGAAAAGGGGAAAGGCTGGTGTCTTTTAAGTATTTGCACCATGTGGCAGGAACTGTGTTAGGTGCTGCATACGTGTCAATACTGCCAAAATCCCCTTCAAAGTAGTAGCATTGCCTCCACCTTACAGTTAAAGACTAGGCTCAAAGAAGTTCAGGGTCATAGTCACAGGCCAGTGAGTACAGGCGCTGGGATCCCCACACAGATTCACCTGGCCCCAAAGGCTATGCTTTTCCCACCACCTCTTATCCTGTAGAAGAGTTTAGACCTTTGGGATAGGGAAGAGAACTACTGAATGCCTTTGTGCAGGTGGGGTGGGTGTCAGGAGGGCAGGGACACTGGCCATTTGGGCTGGGCGAAGCATAATGCTGGGAGGCCTGTAACGGTCAAGGTCAGCGCCAAGGTCTGTCCAGGTTCAGCAGAAGCGGCATGGGAGGAATGGACTGTGTCTTTCGCCTAGCAGCTGGCTGAGTTTCAGGCCCTGTGGGGCACTGGAGAGGGCAGGTGCAGTACCATGAAGGGGCATGCCAGGGGACCCAGTATCTGTGTCACCCACTCAGCATAATGGAAACAACAGAGAGCAAGAGCACAGCCAACGACGACACCGCCTGGGAAGATGCGGCCTTTGTCTTCCTGCCAAGCAAGCCAGGAACACCGTGGGCAGGGAGGGTCCTGCCTAGGCACCGCAGCAGGCCTCACAGCCATTACGGACAGCAGTTGTCTGTCACCTGGGGAGATGGGCTGCAGCAAAGACTCCATGCGCCATTGGGATTGAGGCACCTGGGACACCCTAACCCCTACAAGGAGGGAAAGTCTCCCGTACTCCCAAACTGTGGCAGGACTGTAGCTCCACGGTGTGTGATTGTTATTTCTGAGTTAGAGCACGCTGCCCTTTCTTAGAAGACTGGTCATTACTTGCTGCAAGCTGCTGCCACTGTGCTGGCTGCAGGGTGAATGCGGGCACTGCACCGTGAGCATGCGTGATCCTTCCCTCAAGGGACAGCTGTCCCCTGGCACAGCTGGGATGGACCCACCATGCAACAGCAGCCATGCCAGTGCCGGCACATGGAGGCTTCTCACTGGCTTCAATGAACACACATAACTGTATACCACATGTGGATGAATGACCAGTTACTCCAGGGAGGACACCTGCCTTTCACTCTCAGACAGGGTTTAAAGTGCGAAGAGATTTTAGATTACAACATTTACTGAGCGCTCCCCAGGTGCCAGGCGTGGCTTGAAGCACTTTATATGCAGTGCAGACACTATCATCTCCTGACCACGGTCTTCTCTAACCCTGCTCTTTGTCCCTGTCAGCTCTTTGTACCTGATTGATCACCTGTTAGCTGATTCTCCCCATTAGAAGAGAGGCTCTACACAGCTGCTGAGATAATGGTTTTGCTCCCTGCTGTACCCACAGCATGAGTCTGGCATATAGCAGATGTCCAATAAATATTTGTAGAACAAATGAGCAGAGTGGAGAAAGCAGGCAGAGAGGAGCTCCTCCCATGCCCAGGCCACACAGTGGACGGCTGTCAAGCAGAGAGCACTTGCAGTCTCTGCTATGCCGTCCCCCACTAGCACCCAGCTCCCTTCCTCACAGGAAAATGGAAGCTCAGAGATTTAAGGACTTGCCCAAGGGAACAAGACCAGGCAGGGGCAGAGCTGCGTCTGGAACACAAGTTTTCAGACTCCCAGCTCAGTGCCTGTGCATCCCTCAGGGCCCTGGGCGGGAAGGCCTTTCTGGGGCCACATGCAATGTGCAGGGGGAACTGTACTGGCTTCCTCCCTCATGGAGGCCTTCCCACCTCCCCCCGACTAGCAGAGGGCGATGGCTGGCTTTGTTGAATTTCCAGCTCCTAAACACCAGGAAGGAGCTTTATTAAGCCAAAGATACAGATTTTGAGTTAAATTCAAGAAAGAAAAGTAAAATGCTCAAATGTTTATAAGAAACTCTTAAAGTAGAATGTTTGAATAGAGGATTTACCCTTTAACATGTCTCTCCTCACTTTAGGTTCAACATAAAATGCCTTTCAAGAAAAGGTATCATAGACCCTTTTGGTTGACGTACTGTCTGGGTTTCATCTTTACTCCATGTTTGTAAAGAAAAAGGAAGTTCCTGGCCAGGTGCAGTGGCTCATGCCTGTAATCCCAGCACTTTGGGTGGTCGAGGCAGGCAGATCACTTGAGGTTAGGAGTTCGAGACCAGCCTGGCCAAAATGGTGAAACGCTGTTTCTACTAAAAATACAAAAATTAGCTGGGTGTGGTGGCGGGCGCCTGTAATCCCAGCTACTCAGGAGGCTGAGGCACAAGAATTGCTTGAACCCAGGAGGCAGAGATTGCAGTGAGCTGAGATCACGTCATTGCACTCCAGTTTGGGCGACAGAGCAACATTCCACCTCAAAAAAGAAAAAAAAAACACACACACACACAAAAAACCAAACAAACAAAAAGGAAGTTCTTACTTAGTGAAGGTGGAGGCTGATCAGGAGCTGCAACCGCAGTTGCCAAAGAGACAGCACGGGGAACAGCGGCCTCTCTCCACGTTCAGAGAGCGCTGACAATGGGGTTGCTCAGGTGGTGGTCTTTTCACGTGGACTGTTTCAAAGTTCATCTACCCCATCGCACATCTACTGGCTAAATCAGCTTCACGGACTATTACGGGCAATTGCTCCTGTCTTGCCACCAGCATTTATATCCATTGAGGAAGGGGCTCAGCTTTGCTTCTGCTGTGTCTGTGGGGCCCAGGAGGGGATGGGCCACAGACAGCAAATTCAGGAACTGTGTGTCTTACTCAGCTAGCGGGGAGAGGGCCACGCTGTACCAGATGTGGCAGAGGTAAGGCCCAGCGTGATGGAGGACCAGAGAGGGGCATCTAAATTTGGCTGTGGGGAGGGAAAGCTCCTAGGAAAAGGTGATGCTTGATCATGCCTTTGGAAGAAAGTGTTAAGAATTGGCTAGACATGGTGGCTCACGCCTGTAATCCTAGCACTTTGGGAGGCCGAGGCGGGTAGATCACGAGGTCAGGAAATCGAGACCATCCTGGCTAACATGGTGAAACTCCGTCTCTACTAAAAAAAAATACAAAAAATTAGCTGGGCGTGGTGG
>NW_022307874.1:0-2118 GCF_002776525.5 Piliocolobus tephrosceles | reverse complement strand
TTATACTCATCCTTTTATACATGCCACATGAATCTTGCTACAATTTTAAAGGTAATAATATATTTTGCATACTTTTTATAAATGTCGTTACACATTGTTGTATATTGTTTCTATTTATGTTGCATATATGTGTATGTATGTTTAGTATGTGTATACAACCATAAAAATGGCTTCACTCACAGAAGTATTTTATATTTTTTAAGTAAAAGTGCGATGATAAGCGTTTTTGTAAAAAAAAAATAATTGCATATATAAATAAATGAATATATAAAAAAGTTTTGCACAATACCATGTACAATTGATATATATATATATATATATATACATGTACGTTTTTTTTTTTTTTTTTTTTTTTTTTTTTTTTTTTACAGATAAAAATGAATTACCTTCCAATACCTATAATAGCTTATTATGTTTTTAATACACTTTTATTTATAATTCGAAAAACAAACCACAAAATGTTTAAACATTTTCTATTGAGTGAAAATTATATATTATATTACATGTTAGGATTTGGTTTAATTTATTTAATTGACTATTCATATACCATAATAACAAACATTTGTAGAGAATTAAACATTACCTTTTTGTTTAATAAGAGTAAAAGAGGTTAAAAAGAAAAGAATAATTCAAACATATATGCATAGTTTTTTATATACATAATTTTTTATATACATTATTTATATATAAGTTCAGCTTGTTTATGGCTTTCTAAACTTAACTGCAATATTAATACGAGTGCATATGCATATATATATATCAAATTTTTAATTTTTCATTAATATATTTATGATCATTGTTTTCATATTTTTACTATTTTATATATTTGCTTACATCGATGTACGCTGGTTAAACGCATTTGAAAAAAAAATATATATATATATATATACATATCAGTATCTGTATAGTTCTAATAATTTTTGTAAAAATTAGTTTATTTATTTTTTTTTAATATTTTTTACATAATTTTCATGCATGTAATTATGTTTATGTGTTCATGTAAATATGAGCTGTGTCCTAAGTTCTAATAATATATATACATGTATATAAAGTTTAAAGTGCATAAAGAAACAACTTTGTTTTGGAATTATTAATTTACTTTTGAAACGAATAGCAAAGTTTGTGAAATATAAATTACGACTGTATCTTGCTAATAGGGCAAAAATATGCTTACTTATTGTTCAATATGAACTTTTAAAAAAATCACATTCTTTATTTTAATAATAAGCAAAATAGTGAATTCTTCTTTTTTTTAAACGTATATTAATAACTATCTTTATTTGTTCTTTGGTTGTTTATTTAAAAGTAAAATATGTCAACTGGTTTAAAAAAAAAAAAAAAACGAATTCAGCAAATATAATTTTAATTAAACAATCAATTTTTTTTTTTTTTTTTGTAGTCGTAGTAGCAATATCTGCGCTGACATTCTTTGTACAACCGTAATATATAAATTTAAAAGTGTTTTGTGCGAAATTTATATATATGTACGTATAGATAGATAGAGATAGCTGAAAAAATTTTATGTTTACATTTTTGTATGTGTTAAATAATATTTAATGTTTATACGGATATAAAAAGAAAAGAAAATATCATTAAACATATGTTTCTATTTTATGATAATAAAATAAATTGAGTAATTAACTAAACTGTAAAAGAATATGCTTAAAATATAGATGTACATACATATGATAAGCTCCTAAAGGGAAAAAATATATATATATATGTATGTATGTAGAAAGCTATAATATATAACAAGCTATAATTAATATATTAAAAATTAAAAAAAAAAAATAATAAGACAGTATTCAAATCAATGAACAATAGAAAAAAAAATTATATGTATATGTTTGAAATAATTAAAAATGATAAACAATGAGTAAATGATAAATAAACAATAATTAATTAATGATGTATGAATAATTAAGTAAATAAAATAAATAAATAAACAATTAAATAGATAAATAAATAAGTAAATACATAGATCAATAAAAAAATATATAAATAAATAAATAGATAAATAAATAAATAGATAAATAAATAAATAGATAAGTAAATAAATAGATAAAAAAATAAATAGATAAGTAAATAAATAGATAAGTAAATAAATAGATAAGTAAA